>NW_015505374.1:790055-801410 GCF_001515645.1 Sinocyclocheilus grahami
ATGTGTGGGGCGGAGCTATCAAAATAGGGTCGAGACCCTTTTGGGGTAGGGGCGTGTTTGTTTTGGTGATTTCAAATGTCAACATTGGCTACCAGAAATCGCTTACCCCACCTTTAAATATAGTTTCATTTTATCAATAATGAAAGCCAGGATTCTAAGCTTACATGTGAGGTCCAGGGTTCAGATCTTCATCTTGAGCTACAGAAGGGTTTAGACCCTCCTCATCACTGGAGAGAATGATTTCCAAGTCTTTAGTGGGGATAGAAGCTCTGGGTTCAAGTTCTACATCATCAGGGTCCAAATCATCCTGGAACCCAGCGACCATGGGGTTACCGTCTTTTCCTTCCCCATCACTAAAATAAACATGTTACAAACATGGATGCAAATTCAACCATTTTGTTGTACTGATCAGCTATATTGTCTCACAGACAAAATCACAAAGAAACCACTAGCCAAGTTCATTTATATGTAACAGTACACCGCCAGTTAAAAAGTTTGGGGAGAGAATATTTTACTTTATTTATTTTTTAAAGAATTAATACCCTTATTCAGCAATAAAGAGATTTAATTGACAATAAAGAGATTTATAATGTTACAAAAAAAATTATACTTTAAGTAAATGCTGTTCTTTTTTCATCACAGGAATAAATTACATTGTACAATATATTAAAACCGTTATTTAAATCATATTATTTCACAATATTACTCTTTTACTCAAATAAACCGTTTTGGTGAGCATAGGAGAATTCTTTCGAAAACATTTTAAAAACCTTATTGATCCCAAACTTTTGAATGGTAGTGTATACTGTAAATAGCATATCACATAATAAAAGTTTATAAAGAATGCTTTCTTTCAATATATATATATATATATATATATATATATATATATATGCACTGAAAATTATTTATGCGCTAATGTGTCAATACATCTGAATTAGTCCTCCTTCCCTCAGTAAGAGCATTGGAGATGGGTCAGGGCTGGGTCTTCCAGCATGACAATGACCCCAAACACACAGCCAGGGCAACTAAGGAGTGGGTCCGTAATAAGCATTTCAAGGTCCTGGAGTGGCCTAGCCAGTCTCCAGACCTGAACCCAATAGAAAATCTATGGAGGGAGCTGAAACTCCGTGTTGCCCAGCGACAGCCCCAAAACCTGAAAGATCTGGAGAACACCTGTATGGAGGAGTGGGCCAAAATCCCTGCTGCAGTGTGTGCAAACCTGGTCAAGAACTACAGGAAATGTCTGACCTCTGTAATTGTAAACAAAGGTTTCTGTACCAAATATTAAGTTCTATTTTTCTATTGTATCAAATACTTATTTCATGCAATAAAATGGAAATTAATTATTTAAAAATCATACAATGTGATTTTCTGGATTTTTTTAATTTTTTAGATTCTGTCTCTCACAGTTGAGGTGTACCTACGATGAAAATTACAGATCTCTTCATTCTTTGTAAGTGGGAAAACTTAAAATCGGCAGTGTATCAAATACTTATTTGCTCCACTGTATATAGTACCTGTCACTATCTGCAGGGCCCGCAGCAGAGGGCTGGGTGTTCATAGCCTGGTTTTGGGTTAGAAGGGAGACTGTCCTCCAAGAAGCTTTTGTCTAGTCCCTCGTCTGGCACAAAATCATCCACGCTTTGAACTGTAGGCAGAGCCGCTGCAGAGACTGGATCTGTGGAAATCCAAGAAGCAAGAGGTCACATGATCGGAGTCAAAAACATCTTACATTAAAAATATATAAACAGCAGCAATTGCAAAAAGCTCCAAACAAGAGGAACGGTAATGCACGAAAAAAATTGATGTAGTGAAATCTTTATTTTTTCATATAAATGTCTTTACGGTCACTTTTGACGTTTATGCGGTTATTAATTAAATAAAATACATTTTATTTCAATTTCTTAAAATGAGTGTAAGAGTGTAAAGTACTAATTTAAAAAAAATCTTATTGACTCCAAAGTTTTGAACAGTTGTATAGCTGTATTTGCATGGAATGTTGCTGATATTTGATTTAGAATAATGTTTTGACTGTCCAGCAGACAGGAAGTTTATGTGGGATGTTCTTTAGTTCTTACATCTCATAATTCTGGTCTTCTGTCTCTTGCTGAACTGTTAGCTCCTCTAGCGTGGCATCAATGTCCAACTGATTGGTCCCTAGCTGTCGTAACAGGGTCTCTCTCTGTGGAAGTTGGCAGTAGAAATTAAAATGAAAGTTTCATTCACTATCCTTTCAATGAAAGCTGTAACAGCTAGGGTAATGAGAACAGAGATAAAGGCAAACACGCAGAGCAAGATGTCTGTGATTACTGATCTCATGACATATTATTGAGCTTAGACGATATTAACATTTACAAATGACCACTGGAAGCTGGCTGAGGTTTGATTTGAATAAACCTTTAGCCTTGAAGAGATATTCTAGGCTAGAAAATTAACCTACTTACCTGAAGCTGTAAGAACGGAATGTTGAAAAATCGGTGCAGATATTTTAAACCAAAACCGTTCTTCATGGAAGATTCTGCATAATGGATGTAAGAGGAGCCAAGGGGTCTACAAAATCATGGAGACAGACATCAAACATCAACAAAGCCCACTGAGAATAATACAAGATCTTAAACAACTCATTAGTGAACATAGCCCATTATTTCTCATCTTAAATTCAACTTTAACCCACCACAATGTATAAAATATAAACAACGTTTATGAATGGATAGTGAAACTAAGTGGTTAAAAATAAGAAGGCAAATGTCAAATATTATTTTAAAGAAAGGCTATGGAGACATTTTTTCTTTTTTTCTTTGGAATAATGGATAAACTGACCACTTGTTTTCAAAATGATCAGAAATGTATATTAAGATTAGTAAAATGGGTCAATTTAGTCATTTTTGTTGACTGCAGTGATCTTACCTGTTAAGGCCAGCAATGAAGTCACGGATGTCATCGGGCAAAACGACCCTGTGTTCTCCCATGTCCCGGTAATTTCCGAGTACACACACAGGCACATGAGTGGGTACCTTCGGCAACTCCCGCAGAATGTAATTATAAGTCCTATTGGATCACGAAAAGCATAGATTTGTAAAACAAAGTGCTTGTTGCGAGTTCTGCATGATGGAGAAGTAGTCTTTAGAGATCATGCCGATTGTCTTTGTTCACTTACCACTGCTTGGTGATGTCAAACATCAAGATCACACCATTGCAGTTCTTATACACGTCCAAAAACTCAGCATCCAATGCCAGTTCACTCTCCGTCTGCTAAAGGCACGGAGACAATTCTATTTTATTGTTTCTGAAAGATGTCTCTTATTTTATTTCTCTTATGCTTTTTGATTTTTCTTATGCTAATAATATTTTTATACTTTAAAATAACTGCTTACTATTTTAATATAAATAGTAATTTATTCAAGTGGCGGCAAAGCTGCATTTTTAGCAGTAATAACTCCAGTCTTCAGTGTCACATGATTCTTCAGATATCATTCAAATAAGCGGATTTGGTGCTCAGGGTATATTTTGCATTATTATTAGTCTTGAAAATAGTAATGTAGTGTAGTAGTGAAACTGTAAATACCTGATAGATTATCCCTATAGATTTACCTCTTGAGGTTCATTCTCCAACTTCAAGGTTTCACCTCTCTTTTTCCCCTTTCCTAGAGAATGTCAAAGCCAAAATATTGTAAGAATACATCAAATTTGACAACTTTCACTAACTTCAAAAACAGATAATTGTTTTTGTGGCATCTTCCTTTTCACAAAGGAAGCGACATTAGTGGCATTAGCAAGAGTTGGTGTTCTGTGGTATCTGGGTATCACCACTGCACATCTTCACGTTCCAGTAGACATGTTAGACTAGTTAAATTTGTAGTCTGCCAGAATGCAGCGAGCGAAAAGTCAGTCAACACAAAATGTTGGCACTCAGATAACAGAACAAATGGATCAAGCACAGGCAAGTCACAGCCTAAAGTCTACAATCTCTGAAGTTTCTCACCTACACCTTCTGGAAGGGGGATTTTTTGGCCTGGTTGGACAGCAAGTAAGAAAAATACCATTAATATATATATGACTGGGGATGAAGGAGGGCTGGACGAAATGGCTCCATGTATGACCGTCAGAATGAGATGGAGTATGTGAATTAAACAATGACATGCAGTACCTGTACACTAAACTTGCCATTAAAAGGCATAAACCAGAAAATGCATAAAGGCTAGAATACACTACATGTAAATTTTTGAAAACTAGGCATTATACACTTCCAGACTTTGTAAATGCTTACAGAGAAAATGTGGACGTCACACAATAAACAGCTGAGTGTCACACACTATTAGACGTTCCAAGTCATTTTGAACAAACACAAACATGCTCCTTGTTGCTAGAAGACGCATGATGAGGCAAATAAAAACATTGTTCTAAAATTGGCTTAAAATATAAAATGTTTGATATCCTCTAAAAATGGATGGAATTACACACTGAAGTAAAAAAGAAATAAATCAGAGTTCGCACCCATCACACATTATGTGATTTTCTGTGAAATCTGTCAACTTTGACTGCCTAAAATCTGCTTTCTGACTTTAAGCAATTAGCACTGACTCCTCCAGACTGCAAAACTATGCAAAACATTTGTAGTGTGTTCCAGCCTTATGATAAATATGAAAATAATGTCTACAAAGTCACCTGATCTGAATGCCCTCAACAGATTTTTGAAAACTAGGCATTATACACTTCCAGACTTTGTAAATACTTACAGAGAAAATGTGGACGTCACACAATAAACAGCTGAGTGTCACACACTATTAGACGTTCCAAGTCATTTTGAACAAATACAAACATGCTCCTTGTTGCTAGAAGACGCATGATGAGGCAAATAAAAACATTGTTCTAAAATTGGCTTAAAATATAAAATGTTTGATATCCTCTAAAAATGGATGGAATTACACACTGAAGTAAAAAAGAAATAAATCAGAGTTCGCACCCATCACACATTATGTGATTTTCTGTGAAATCTGTCAACTTTGACTGCCTAAAATCTGCTTTCTGACTTTAAGCAATTAGCACTGACTCCTCCAGACTGCAAAACTATGCAAAACATTTGTAGTGTGTTCCAGCCTTATGATAAATATGAAAATAATGTCTACAAAGTCACCTGATCTGAATGCTGAGAAATAGACTGGAGGAAACTCACCTTTATCCACCACATCCCAAACCTCTACCTTCACCACATCATCAGTAGCTGAAGAGAAATGACAAGAATTTGAGCAGGTCTGAAAAACTGAGGTCGCTTCCTTACATTTCTTTCACTAACTTTATTTTGCAGTGATTCTAAGTAACGGCAGTACAAATACAAATGTCCACAGCCTCAGAATTTTACTTGTTGATTTTTTGTTTATTCATTTACTTTTTTCTTAAAGGAATAGTTCACCCCAAATAAAAATGTACCCTCAGACCATCCATTTTCTTTGTTAGAACAGATTTGGAGAAATTTAGCGCTACATCACTTGCTAACCACTGGATCTTCTGCAGTGAATGTGTGCCACTGCCATCAGAACGAGGGTCCAAATAGCTGATAACAAATTCTGTTCTGATGAAGAAGCAAAATTGGATTTTCATTTTTTGGGAGAACTATACCTTTAATTTTTACTTTGCCAGAAGTGCTTTGCAATGAGCACAAGTAACATATTGGATACAAGTACAACCATGCCCGCTATCAAAAGCAGGATGCCTCACAGTAAATTACAGCCAACAGGTTACAGATGGATGTAAATACAGAGGGAAAACATACTCTAGATCAATTACTAGGCCTCTAATGTTTGATACAGGCCATTTAAAGACGTACAACTAATCTACTTATCCTCTACATCAGTGGTTCCCAACCCTGGTCCTGGAGGCACCCCAACACTGCACATTTTGCATGTCTCCTTTCTCTGACACACCAATTTCAGGTCTTGAAGTCTCTACTAATGAGCTGATGGTCTGAATCAGGTGTGTTTGATTAAGGAGACATGCAAAACGTGCAGTGTTGGGGTGCCTCAAGGACCAGGGTTGGGAACCACTGCTCTACCTGACAGACCGCATATTTACCTTGATGTAAATCTATTTTGACATATTTAAGATGCATAAACGGAAAGAAATAATTAATTTGATAAAAATAAAACTCACTTCTTTAGTACAAAAGCCTGTTAAAATTATTTTTCAAAAAAAGCTTACTTTTGTAATTCCAGTGAATACTTGTGACCTGGATCTCCTGAGTGGGAATGTACTCTTCCTGGAACTTCTTACCCTGCAGCCGATGCCACAGGGTGCTTTTTCCAGTGTTTCTATCTCCTCGAATAACTATCTTCACTGAAAGATCACACATAACATGTTAGAGCTTGCGTTAATACTCTTATCTCTAGCACACAGTATCTATGGGCTCCAGCAACACAGACTTGATTTGTGACATGGTGTGTGCGTTATGATTTAGTCCGATATGTAGGCCTTTTATGGATTAAATCTTGGTAAGAATTTGAGGCAAAGCAAAGAAACATCAAAACAATTAAATAAACTACAAGCAATCTAAAAACTCGCATTCAAATTATTATTTATCATTAATAATACATTTCCCCTAAGGGTTTTAGCTCATCAGGCATTTGACTTACTGTTGTATTGAACCCCTTTAGCAAATCTTCTCTGCAGACTCTGGTTCATTGACTGCAGGCCAACAGGGATGTTCTTGTCCTTTACCTGACCAGCTGGCTCCGAGCCAACGAGCTTCTTCAGAGCGGAAAACATCTTGACCAAACTACGCCTCTAGGTGTATATTATAGATATTGAATATTTTTGTCTCAAATAGGCTTCTATGAGGTCCCCAGGTTGTTTGTCTGTGGGTGGACAGTTTTCTTGCAATGCTCATGAAGCATTTCTACATTAGTTTGAGAGGCGAATGAGTCCTGCTTTGGCACAGCATAATATCTCAGAATATATTCATCTCTGGATCCTCTTCCAAAGAATGGCACATTACAGCATTACAAGACCCTCATTCAAGTGCTGATCAGCTTCTGCTACTACAACATACAAGAAAACAACAACAACAGTGAACTGAACTGAATGAAGCTGCAATGCATTATATGAAGACATGCAGCTGTAGACATATAACAAGCCTCTTTCATGGACTGACATGCTGCAGAGCACTGCAGTAACTCCAATTCGCAGTGATGCCTAAGGTTGTGTCTCAAAACCTAGTAAGCTGCCTACCTAGACAACATTTTGGCACACCATAAGCGCGTGGAAAATGATGTCCAAATATGTTGTCTAGGTAAGCAGCTCGCTCAGTTTGAGACAAACCTGATACTACGATTTCTACCATAATGGAAAGAACCGTGATGTTTATATAATAGAAAATAGTGTATTAAACAATTATATCCATAGAATTCATAAACATATTAATGTTTCAATCCATTCATCTCTTCTCTTGCATCCAGCAGAGGAATCAATATCCAGTGTTCTTAATGGTGATTTTTTGAGCTAAATCAATCTTATAGTCTTTGATACCTGAGGAGAAAAGCACAGTAATTCATATAAGATAGACTGAGACGATAAAAACAGTCCGTAAGACACCATGCAATACATTTTTATAGACGAGTGCATTGTTACACCTATTTAGCGTAGGATTCTCTCACCCTGTGTCAGAGAGTTGCCGTCTGAGGAGATATGCCAGTATCTACGATCAGTCTGACGAGCTTGTTCTTCATGGACCACACTGAGAAAAGGTCCCCACAAACTGTCCTCTGTGCTAAAGCTGTGATACATGGAGCAAAAGAGTTGTTCGTAATCAAAATTCTTAAAAAAAAAAAAAGAGGTGTAATTAATACAGTAAAAAAGCAAACAAAATTTGACAATATAGTACAAATAAAGCATCTTGAGAAATCAAAACTCACGTGAAACCAGTTTGTTTGTCTTGGAGAAGGTTGAGGGCTTCAAATAGCGAGGAGCCCCTGGGTACAAGAATGGAAAACACAGACGATGCACCGCTTGATTTAATAACCTCCACCTGTAGTGACACTTGCCCGTGACTTGGGAGGACTTCTGATGGGGAATCCGCATCAATAGTCAGAGTGTCTAAAGCAGGGACATCATGGAGCACATGGAAAATCAAAAAGAAGAAAGAAACAAAAGTTATAAAAAAAGAGGTGTAATTAATACAGTAAAAAAGCAAACAAAATTTGACAATATAGTACAAATAAAGCATCTTGAGAAATCAAAACTCACGTGAAACCAGTTTGTTTGTCTTGGAGAAGGTTGAGGGCTTCAAATAGCGAGGAGCCCCTGGGTACAAGAATGGAAAACACAGACGATGCACCGCTTGATTTAATAACCTCCACCTGTAGTGACACTTGCCCGTGACTTGGGAGGACTTCTGATGGGGAATCCGCATCAATAGTCAGAGTGTCTAAAGCAGGGACATCATGGAGCACATGGAAAATCAAAAAGAAGAAAGAAACAAAAGTTATTAGGAAAACTCATTTTGAGATTAAAATACTAAAACTTAACCATATACTACTTTGTATACAATATATAACGTTGAAATACTCTAAATGCAGCCTATTTTATTTCTCTGCAAATACAATTCTGCTGATTGATACTTCACTGAGCTTGCATGTATGTTGTACATACCATCCTCATTGCGGCATTCTTGGCTCTTCAGATGAAGGTAAGTGCGTTGGTGTAGAGCTGGCAGGACCTGAGAGATGGCCATAGGGTTATGGTATGTTCCTTTCTTAACCTCTGCCCTTAAAGCCTCCATAGCAGAGCCACATTCCTCCATCTGACTGCCCATAGCCATCAAGGCCTGTAAGACAGAGAACCAAGAGAACCTGTCACTCAAATAAGGCTTTTTCATTGAACCAAATATTTAATATCTTCATTCTTACCTGCACCGCCAATCCCGTACTGAACTCATTGCCCATGTGACCATCAGCTCTCTTAGAGTCAAGAAGCCTCTGCTTAATGGTGGCAAGAGCCCTGTCTAGCTCTGCAGTATCTTTAACAGCAATTCCCTCGTCTTTCAGACACTGCAGGGCCATGCCTGCCACTGCATGCGAGTCTGAAGGGTGAAGGAGGAAGTCATATTAGTTAGTGACCTCAGGACAAATTCACATATTTCCTTAAATTTAATACAAAAGGAGGACGCAAAAAGGAGAAATTTTGGCTGTGCTGGACACTTTCCCACACAAAGCTGTATGGCTTCAGAATCTTCAAAATCTAAAATATGGGATACTTTGATGGTATTTCGCATCCTTTTTGAAGGCTTCAGTTTCCATTCATTGTAATTGCTTGAAATGTTTTGTGTAACACAGAAGAAAGTAAGTCATTTGGGTTTGGATTTACAGTGAACCATTTCTTTAAACCAAAAAAAGAGTTGATTTAAACTCACCGACACATAAGGACTCTCCATGTTTTAACTGTCTATGTTCCACAGCATGGATGAGTTTTTGGCTGACATGTGCGCTGACTCTAACACCGCTCACACACAGAGCCAGAATGCCCAGAGAGTATTGGTAGTAGTTGGTCTTTGGACGGTGACCGACTGCAGAAAAGAATATTAAAATTAGAATTACAGAACAACAAAATGACATATATACCTGTAGATATACAGATATAGATATTAAATAATACTTTTATTCAGCAAGGATACATTAAAATTGGTTTGACAAAAGATTCCTATTTCAAATAAATGCTGTTTTGAACTTTCTGTGTAAAAATCTACTACAGTTTTCCACAGAAATATTAATCAGCACAACTGTTTTCAACATTGATAACAAGATCAAATGTTATTTGAGCAGCCATTTAGCATATTAGAATGATTTCTGAAGGATCATGTGACACTGAAGACTGGAGTAATAAGTAATGTAAAATTCCACTTTGCCATCACATGAATACATTACATTTTAAAATGTATTAAAATAGAAAAAATTGCAATACTATTTTACAATATTACTGTTTTGACTGTATTTTTAATCAAATAAATGCAGCCTTGTTGGTAAGCATAAGAGACATTAAAAAAAATCTTCCGGACCCTATTACAAAAAATGGCCCCTTACATGCAATGTTCTGTTTTTCTTCCTCCATCTCTTTCTTTAGGTGAATGAGGAGAGACTCCTTCATCTCATTATGAGTGAGATGTACACTCTCCAGATCATGACAGGAAGACTTTAAAGCCAAGATGTACAGAGCTAGGCGGCCAACCACCAACTCATTATTTCTGAGAGATCTGCAAGCAGATATATACAATAGTAATAATACAAGCAGAACCAAAATCAGATGAAATAGAACAATATTCTAGAATAGAATAGAATAGATGACCACAGAACTAGGACGGATTGAATTTATTTCCACTACAGTGACAATCGTTCCTGAAGTAATTTACAGCTGTTTTAGAGTTTAATGAGAAAGATGTGAAATGTGTTCCATACTTCTCAATATCATCATGAAACTCTGCCTTTATGCGGTTGAGATGTTCACTCTCTTTAGCTAGATTATGGTGTGTTGAGAGCCGCAGGGCGATGTGCACACTGGGATTGGGGAGGGTCTCTTGCGTGTCCACTGACTGCAGCAGCTGCTTATTGAGGGACAGGAGAAGAGCCTTGTGATCTGAAGCTGAAAGATGATAGCAAGAAAACTGAGAGTATGAAATTAAATGCAGACTATCATAAACGTTGCATCACTGTTCTCATTGAGCACTGTTGCTTCTTTTAAAGTGCCACTGTACAGTATAGTTGGTTTATGTTCACTGCTGCCTCAGCAATACAGGTCACAGCGACCTTTTTTCACCTACTCATTCAACCATAAAATACACTTTGTCTCAGAATTGTCACAGTCACAAAAGAGAGGGCAAAGAACAGAGTGAAATGATTCCAATTATTCTGAGCAGAACTCCTGCTGACAGGAAAAACAGAAATGACTCAGTAAGAATATGCTGAATGTTATGAATACGGTAGAGTAATTGGATTACAGAATAGTACATTATTGGTTACATGAATTGGTTACATACGGTGGCCGAGAAGTGCAAAGCAAATCACAATTCTGAAAACAAAATAACAAATTACAAACACAAATGCAAGTCTAAAAAACTAAATAACAATTCAGAAAGCACAACAACAAGTCAGAAAACACAATGACAAATTCGAAAACAAAATAACAAATCAGAAAACACAATGACAAATTCGAAAACAAATTAACAAGTCAGAAAACACAACGACAAATCAGACAAACCGGAAGAGGTAGGTATAGTTTGAGACAGCGCCATTGGTTTGGGATTACTCACTGCTGACTGGACGAGACATCTGTCAATCAACGTATACAGGGAAGAACCAGCCGAAGAACAGC
>NW_015505374.1:801454-830972 GCF_001515645.1 Sinocyclocheilus grahami
AAAAATACTGCTATTTTCACTTAGTGTAAATAGAATCCATTGCTAATACGAGATTTGAAAAGGGAGGAAAAAAAAGTTTGGCAAAAGGCAGGATCGAACCCGGGTCGATCGCTTCAAAAAGCCAATGTCAAGCGCTTATCCATCTGCAACACTGGAGCTGATGTTTTTCAGCCACTTTTAACTAACTGTAAATATACACTCCGTAATTTTTATTCCATAGTAAGGGCAATTCATACAATACATTTAAACTGAGCTACTTTAATACCATCTCCAAGAACCATGCTGTTCTTCAGTTGGTTCTTCCCTGTATACGTTGACTGACAGATGTCTCGTCCAGTCAGCGGTGAGTAATCCCAAACCAATGGCACTGTCTCAAACTATACCTAACTCTTCCGGTTTGTCCTTGTGTTTTCTGACTTGTTCATTTGTTTTCAGACTTGTCATTGTGTTTTCTGACTTGTTATAATGTTTTCTGAATTGTTGTTGTGCTTTCTGAATTGTTATTTTGTTTTTTAGACTTGCATTTGCGTTTGTAATTTGTTATTTTGTTTTCAGAATTGTGATTTGCTTTGCACTTCTCGGCCACCGTAGTTACAGCATAGTACATTATAGGTTATTATGATATACACAGAATAATTTATAGACTATACAGGATAACAAATTTATACAACAGGATGATAAACAATAAAAATCTATAAAAACATTCTGGAAAAACCTCTAAACCTTCAATAACAACATTTTAAAAACACACGAAAAAGTTATAGACTACTATTCTTTTGGACATGTCGTATTTCTGTGGCAATCTTTAATTTAAAATACCTGAATAATATATAAATATGGTAATGATTCCGTATCTTTGTATATACCAAAGACCCTTCTATGTCCATCATTTGTACTATGGTAGGCTACTGGTACAGTACTTCTCGTAAAGGTATTGCTGTAGAAATAGGGCAAGCGTATTGCGCAATGACGGGATTTCTGTCATTTCCCCACCACATGACCAAATGATGACTACAAATCAAAATCACAAAAATAAAAACTAAATGTACTAAATCTTACCACAAGGTTTTCCAGCAGCCAGCGCCAGCAGCAGCGCACTCACAATGACAAGAGTAATCTGACAATGACAATACAGACAAATGTGAAATTTAACAGCATATTTAGCTTTTTATTTTGTTTGCTAGCAGTTAACTAATTTCCAACTTCTAATGAGTTTTGAGCGTAAACATTCTGTATCATACTAACGCAAAGTCGACCAATGTGCTTAGAAAGTGGTAGTAGTTCTTACCATTTTAAGGCCAAGTTAGCTATTCTGTTGAATCCAGTTAAAAATGAACAACTGACACATACTAACACATTATGGCAGTAGAGGCGGAGTTAGTTACTCATCTACAGAGTTTGTAGTTTTGCAACGTATTGTCGACCTGTGCTCTAAATTATCTGTTTTCTTCTATTTTCGTCTTTTCTTCACTCGGTTTTTTCTAATGTTTCACAACAAGAACATTTCTCATCTTTCTTCCCAAACGTGAGTTTGTTTACTGTTATTATAGCGCACTTCCGGTTTAAGAACTACAAAACCAATGAACTACAAATCCCGTGAATCCCCGTTCACTATCACACTGTACTAGAAACGCGTCTTAAAATTTAGGCTCTTGCAACTTCTCTTGCCAGTTGTCTTTAGCCACTTTTCCACATTTTAAGCGAAGTTGGCTTTACGCTTTTGTGGGGCGTGTGAAAGGTAAGTGTTTGTGTTCGTAATGGAAGAACAGACTGTTTTGTTGTGCATGTTGTGGGGCGTATGACTGGAGGATGTTTCAAGCTGCAGCCAGCGATCATTTCAAGTTATTCTTATCCAGAGAACCAAAATATTTCTTAATGGAGAATTATTAAAGATCATCACAAGCAAAACTGAAAAAAGAAAAAAACATTTACTTTTTCAGAGCATTACAATGTCATCATGGCCTACTGTGGAGGAAAATATGAAATGACCAAGTGACCAGTTAGCTTATTACATACAGCTCACACCTGCAAATGACCGTTTGTCCTACTTAAAACAATAGCCATTCATTATTTAGGAATGTATCATATTATGTATAAATCTTTTTGAAGGTAAAGATAAAATCTTTGAGTTAGCCTTAGTATTACTCAGGCCATGTTGTACTGAACCTGTTCTGAACGTCCCGAACCATTGATTGATTGATTTTTCTCTTTTCCAGATCCTTATACTGCGTGACTGCAGTTGCTATTTAATTCGGATGTTTTCAGCTCATCTTCGGCTGGAGGATGATGCAGAGCACCAGGTCTGGAAGCAGCGAGCTGGAGGTCATCACATTCTCCCCCCTCGCTCCTTTTAGTAACCCTGATTTGGCCACAATCAGCAGGCCAACCAGAGACTCCAGTCATCTGACAGGTGGATCTATGCCAAATACGTAAGTATTATGGTCTTGTGCTTTTACACAGTCCTCATTTATGCAATAAAGTGAAGACTGCTCATCTTATTTGCCTGTGCATTTCATCTTAAAAGCTGGGATAGAAGATACACGAGGAAACAGAGGAGAAGGACAGATGATGAGTGAGTAAACTGTTTCCACTTGTGAGATTTGCTCTGTGCTGCAGTGGGTTTTTCATGACCTTTTTCCACTTCAGAAGCTGCAGTCCTAAACGGCGAAAGCTGATGGGAGAGGAAGGAGCAGATGAGTATCCAAGTCCTAAAGTGAGCCAGAGACGGTCTGTGGAGTCTATCACTACTTCCCCTACTGAGACCAGCCTGGTTCAACTGCACACTGAACCCAGGACAGAAGAAATGGGTCTGCCCTTTACATCCACTCCATCTCCACTACCCAGAGTTCCCACAGAAGGCTCAAGCATGGAGGTAGAGGCCACTCAGAGGAGACTGCAGGAGATAGAAGACAGGTGAGACAGAAATGAAGACGTCATTCACTTAATTTCAATCATTGTGGCCTGGTTTCACAGACAGGGCTTAGGTTAAGCCAGGATTAGGCCATAGTTCAATTAGGACATTTAAGTATCTTTTATAAACATGCCTTAGACGTAACATTACTGGTGTGCATCTTGAGACAAAACAATGGCACTGACATACAGGTGCATCTCAATAAATTAGAATGTAATGGAAAAGTTCATTCATTTCAGTAATTCAACTCAAATTGTGAAACTTGTGTATTAAATAAATTCAATGCACACAGACTGAAGTAGTTTAAGTCTTTGGTTCTTTTAAGATCAGTCAGAACGAGTTTCTTTCAGTTAAAACAGCCCAGACATGCATTTTAGTCTGGGACTAGGCTTAAGCCTCATCTGTGAAACTGGGGGTGTATCTCTGCTTGTGTTTGTAGAGTCATTGTTCAGAAATGAGATGTATGAAAGTTCAATCTGATGTTATGCAACCTTTAAAAACTGTAAATTTGTATAGGCAGTCTTCCTGATATATTGAGTGTGTTTGGTACAGGATAACTTTGGAAGATGATAGTGATGAAGAAGAGCTTGATGTGGAACCGGCTCAGCGCAGACCAGTGCTGGTGATGTCCGACAGCTTAAGAGAGGGGCTACAGCGGGGGATTGGTGACATTCTACCCCAAACAGTAGCGCAGTCAGTGTGAGTATCTTCTTTTCGGCTTTCTGTATATGCTTGACACTTGTTGGCTCTTTGATTCAACACATCCATTTAAATTTTAGTTGATAAAGAAATTCATAAATAAGCTTCATTTCAAGCGTTAATGAATAAGCCTGTACTACCATTGGGGTTGGTAATGAAATTAATACTTTTATTCAGCAAGGATGCATTAAATTGATCAAAATGAACAAAAAAGACATTTATAATGTTACAAAAAATTATATTTCAAATAAATGTTTTTTTTATTTAAATAAAAAGGTAAAAACTACGTCCTATCCTTCAAGGCATCCTGAAATGTTTCCTGAGCAGCAAATCATTATATTAGAATGTAGGGATGTAACGGTTACCGGTTTGATGATAAATCATGATCAAATTCCCCACGGTTAGTATTACAGTTTCATCTTTTAATTATCATTAAAACCGTATTAGATTACCGCGATTTGAACAACTCGCGATAAATAAATACTGTCCAGCATAAAGCACAGTTTTATGTAAGTCTCACGTGCGCACAGCACGCAGAGTAGTTTAGTTTTGAGTGAAAACAGGGCGGAAAAGCTGGGAGGTTTTAAAAGAGTGCTAAGGGAATTATACAAATTAATATATGAATGTACTGTACCTCTGAAGGTTCTGACTGTCTTCAGAAACGATTCGATGGCATTTTGTTTTCATCTTCGCTTCATGTAATACCTAAAGGAAGTGTTCTTAATCACAATACTGCTTTGTCTACGGAGTTTACAGGAAACTGCTCTAATTCAGCTTTTCCATAAGCGCTACCTGCTGTCAGCGAGTGGATTTACAGAGACTTATATTTACATTCAGCCTGTGTGCAGTTTCAGTCTGGCCAAAAACGGACCGAATTTGCATGCCCTGCTGTAAATTTTGACCGGTTGATGAACAAAAACAAGCTTATGTGGATTCTACACATTTAAACAAATCAGATAAGTTATCTAGAATTATTTATGGAGCAGATAAAATACATATAATAATTTATTAATCAATTATCATTTTGACTTATCTTTTCTTTATTTAAAGGCTGAAATGTGAGGTTTACCTTTTTATTAAATTTTTTTCAAAGCTTTATTTGAACATTTACATTAGATATTTCAACATGCTATTAAACAGTTGTCAGTCAAGTTGTCATTTAAAATCCGAACATCATTGGTAATGTTATTGTTTTAGTGATTATACAAACAAAAAGTCATTTTAATTGTTGTTTGTTGATTTTTAAATATAAAACTTGGTGAAGTGATTTATGTGTCGGCACTTTTTTAACATCTCCAGCACATTTTAACAATACCGTGATAATTTTGGTCACTATAATCGTGATAAGAAATTTTCATACCGTTACATCCTTATTAGAATGATTTCTAATGGCTCATGTGAAAATGAAAATCGAAACCCACAGCTATTACAATACCAAAGTTATTTTATAATAATAACAATGATATTTCACATGGCAGTTTTACTGTATTTTCGATCATACAAATGCAGCCTATGTGAGACTTTTTCAAAAACATTAAACACTTGAAAAATCATATCGACCCCATACTTTTGAACAATAATGTAAAATCAAAACATTTTTGATGTATTGATAAAGAACTGATTCTGATTAAGAACTTTTTAAATGGCTAAATAAGACCAGGCACATTTATTGAGAACGTAAATAGAATTGATTTCCTGTGGGTTTTAAATGACCAATTCTGAACGACTGAAGCAAGTCAAAGCAGATTATATGAAACTGTCGTGGATTCTTAAAGTTTTCATCATTGTATGAAAACAAACAGAAGCAGAAACGTTCCCAAACCAGCAGCAGAACATCAGTTTCTACTAACAGCACTGAGATCATTGTAAAGAAATCTAGCTTAGCACGCTCTTCTTCCTTCACTCACCTCTGCAGGAGCTGCTCCTGTATGGAATTGGTGTTGTGGCGCCCCCCAGAGGACCCTCTCACCCAGAGGCTGAAGGACTCTTTACAGAAACAGCAGCGCAAGCAGTTGGCAGTGAGCAGACAGACTCCCAAGCCCAGTTCACAGCCCCAAGCCCAGTTCACAGCACCCAGTGAGCAGACTTTCAGCCCGCTGTTCAGAAGCCCTGCGCTCCTCAACTCTGGAGAGGAAGACATGGAGTTATAGAGGGTAATCTTTACCAATACCCTTAGCATACTGTGTGTGAAAAAAAGCTTTGAACTTTATCAGTGCAGATGAGGAATTACCATAAGGGGAGAGCAAAATGAGCCATTCACAAATGCTCACAAGAGATTTCTCTTGTGCCATGTATTCTTTGTTTCAACCTGTGCTGCTTTTGTAGGTGGGACCATATTTGCACTAGACTAAATGGGAAGTATCCTATGTGAACGTGGTCAGTGGTACATTGGTTGAATGTGCAGTTGCAACTTCATATCCACTCTGTTTGCTGTTGATAGCTGTGAATATTCAAACACATTACTGGTTATCAATGCAAAATATTTTAGGTTTTTCTTTAAGCAGTTAATATTATTTCAGTGTACTCGTATACTGTGTACAAATTCAGAGTGCTTGATATGTTACAATCTGCCATATTTACGTGTGATACTTTTTTGCAGAAGTTCAACTGGTCAAAACCTGAGACTCCTTTTATTTTCTTCTTCATGGTGTCCCAGTGTTTCCCATAAATTGACTTATTTGTGGTGCCCGCCACAATATCAAAACTGACTGCCACAAATAGATTTTCCAAATGGCTTTAATTTTGTTGAATAAACATGAGCACTTCGTTTCAAAATCAAAATATGGCACGGGTGTTTTATATGAATGTGTTTCTGAAGTGAACCGACTGTCTTCAGAAAAGCATTGATGCACTGATCTATATAATGATTATATATTATAGATCAGTGCATCAATGTCATTTTCATTTCATCTTTCGTATAATGCCTGATAAAGTAGTGCTTGTGAGCGCAGAGCTGCTTTGATTTCTGCTGTTACCCGGGAAGCCGCTATACATCTGCCACTCCAAAAGCGCCACCTGCTGGCAACAAATGAATTAGCATTTTCAATCAGCCAGGCTTCTATTTTCGTTATATTTATTTATTTCCCCGGGGGGACGTGCCGCCACACATAGAGTGTAAGTCTGTTGGAAACACTGGTGTCCACTTTTTTTTTTTTTTTTAAGATGGCATAGTTATGGAAAGCAATGATTGATGAATTTGATTAAATGAATGGGAGCTTGATTTAGGAAGGGTCACCATGTGCCCTAGAACTGGACAGACCGAGACAGCAGCACTAATCTTTATAACCGGTTTAACTATCTACACAACAGAAATATGATAGTTGGTGGAGATGCATGGGTATACAAATCAAAATCTACTGATTTCAGTCGTTCATATTACCTGATTCTGTTTTTCCAGCTGAAGAACAAATAGCACTTCTAAGTCTGGCTGCAATTATTAAACGACAGTAAAATAAGCTGCCTGTGGTTTAAACATTGGCCTAAATTATTGTTTAAACCAGGGGTGCCCAAACTCGGTCCTGGAGGGCCGGTGTCCTGAAGAGTTTAGCTCCAACCCCAATTAAACACACCTGATCCAGCTAATCAAGCTCTTACTAGGCATACTAGAAACTTGAAGGCAGGTGTGTTGAGGCAAGTTGGAGCTAAACTCTGCAGGGCATCGGCCCTCCAGGACCGAGTTTGGGCACCCCAGGTTTAAACATTTTGTTTTACCTTTTTGCAATTTATACATTGTCAAATGTCAAAATATAAAATTTGTAAATATTGACTATATCACACTATGACAGACATGTTTTTAAATAAAATCAGTTTGGCATTACACTTCTCTACTTGTGACATTTTATTTATGCAGAAAAAAACATTAATACAAAATCATGAATTGTCTGCTTAAAGTTATGTTGTTCAATTACAATAATAAATCACATTAAAAAACAATTAACAGTTAAATGACCAGCTGTAAATACTGTTAGCTACACACTAAATCTGTTCATTATTTCAAAGTAAACTCAAACACAATTCTAAGATCAAGAATGATTAATTTGATATCAAAGTTCATCTTTTGGTCTTTAACAGGCCTATTTGAAACATTCACTTACAGTGAAGGGCTCTGTCTGTCTGTCTTGACCATTAACATCGCTCATGAGCTCTGCAGAGGTGGTATTAAAGGGATAGTTCACCCAAAAATGAAAATTCTGTCATTAATTACTCACCCTCATGTTGTTCCAAACCCGTAAGACCTTAAATGCGTCGTAGTAACTCTCGTGATCGCGCTGCAGAGAATGACATGGAAGAGAATTGTTGAATAAAGACGTTATTTTTGTTTTCCTTGCGCACAAAAAGTATTCTCGTAGCTTCATAACATTACGGTTGAACCACTGATGTTACGTGGACTATTTTAACAATGTCCTTACTACCTTTCTGTGCATTGATCTTGGTAGTAACCTTGCTGTCAATGGAGGGTAAGAAAACACTTCAGAACACGCTTAATTTGTGTTCTGAAGATGAACGAAGGTCTTACGGGTTTGGAACAACATGAGGGTGAGTAATAACACAGTTTTCCTATAAAATCAACAAATTATGAACAAATTCTAGTGCTGAAAGTAAATGTTAACTGGAGATGGTCTTTGCTGGTAAGTGATCTTCTGTCCTATAGCTGTCCTGGGCTGGAGCAATCTGCCAAAAAAATTTTTTTTAATTAACTATTAAAAAATATTTTTGATTTACTGAAATAAAGTAAAACATATTTGTGTTCTGAAGATGAACGAAGGTCTTACGGGTTTGGAACAACATGAGGGTGAGTAATAACACAATTTTTGGGTGAACTATCCCTTTAATAATTATTTTTACTTGCACATGGTTTTCCTATAAAATCAACAAATTATGAACAAATTCTAGTGCTGAAAGTAAATGTTAACTGGAGATGGTCTTTGCTGGTAAGTGATCTTCTGTCCTATAGCTGTCCTGGGCTGGAGCAATCTGCCAAAAAAATTTTTTTTAATTAACTATTAAAAAATATTTTTGATTTACTGAAATAAAGTAAAACATAAATGTTAAAATGTAAAAAATTTAAAAAAATCAATAACTTTTGACTATTAAACTAAAATTAAAATGTAAACTGAAAAATAAAAGCCAATTCAAATATATATATAAAAAAACAATATAAACCTATAAAAACCATTAAAAATATTTTAAAGAACTATAATATATAAATAATACTGAAATAAAGCTGTAAAATATTTTGTTAACTTTGTTAATAATCTGAGACTGGTTGATTTACTGTGTCCAAATAAGACCCAGCCAGGTCTGTGGGATCCCTGTCCCACTTCACCGGGCTGGGGCAGCAGGTTTGGCTCTCTGCTCGAAGCTGAAGAATGCGACTCTGGAGGTGCTGCAGAAGTTTAAATGAGGTGAGGTCTTGGGTGACTCGAGAGTTTTGGACGTCTGTGTCACCCTGAAGAGCAGGGGGTGCCGACTGGGGTTCGTTGTAGTCTCGGCATTGCTGCAGAGAAACAGAGAGAATCAGGGAGATGAACTTACTATGTGTTCTACTACAATCATAAAGAATTACAGAGAGAGTAAGCATGCAAATGTTGCTTCAAGTATGTTTTCAGTTTGTATTTAAGCTATATAATACAAGTGCTGTTGTTCTGAATACGAGTAATTATGCTAGCATTTATACCAGCAGCATGATAGCGGTATACCTTTTCTTTTTTTATTAAAATTATTAATAAGAGCTGAAATTGAAATAAAATATAAAATGTTGGACGAAATGAAATGTTGCCTTGGCAACTAAGTGAAATAAAACTTAGTTTAACATTTAAAATTAAACTAAAAATATGAAGATAAAAGCTAGTTCAAAGTATAAAAACTATAATAGTAAATAAATATAATAACTAATAATTTTGTAATAATTAATACAAAAATAAACTGGCATTTACCCCAGTCAGATGTCTCATCTCGTTCTCCAGTCTCTCCAATCTCTTCTGCTGCTCTGCTCTGGGCTTTGGGACCCTCCTGATTAATACAGTAAAGGTTATGGTGGATGTTCCAACAAGATTTTAAAGTTATTTTGTACAATTTAAAATCATGAGCCATGGTAGCCAGTTCGTTCATTTATTTATTGAGCAGTTCACTTGGTGCCATCGGTGAAATGAGACATGACTTAAGAAAAAAAGACGTTTTAATAATGTAGTGTTGTTCTACATGAAAGTGGTGGTTTTTTGAATACTGGCCTAATCACTCAACTTGTGAAAGTTAAATAAAAATAAGCATTCAAGCTCCACTTGAAACTGAGCATATGACGCACCTCTCCAGCTCAAATTTGTGTGCAAGTCTTGCAGTGGTTTTGTCTTTCCACTGTGCCATGTTGTTCTGCACCTGTCTGAGCTCATCATCTTTAGCCCGCAGCTGCCTGCGCAGATGGACACATGGTTCATCTGTATCACCATTGTTCATGCGCAGCTGTGCTCGAGATATGCTGCTCATTTCCTCAATGTGCTCCTACACACAGCAGTAAACAAAACAAAGACATAAATCAAGATATTCATTCATTCATTCAAAGAAATTTAGTTCACACTTTTAGTTGCTTTACAATTATAATAAATTGTACATATTGTATGTGCAAATGGCAGTATACCTGGATGAGTTTCTCTTTTAGAGCAGCCAGTGCTTGTTGCTTTTCCTCCATCAGCTGCTTTTTCTGCAGATGTAGCTCTTGCTCCTGAAACACATGAGCAGCGTCTCCTCATAAGCGCTGTGTTGCTGTGATTATGTGTATTTTGTTTGTAACTTTGTACCTTTTCTCGGCTGAGCTGCAGTACAGCTCGTCTCTGTGAGTTGAGCTCATTTTTTAGCTCATTAATATGTTGTTGTAGGGCCTTTGTAAGGGACTGCAGGGTCTGAAGAGTTTCACTCACTGTAGGACTGAACCAGAAAATATTTAAATATACCAGGTTATAAAACATAACATAGTGTTACTAACAGTATAAGCTTAAAAGACTATAAATTAAAATGCTATATAAATTACTATTAGATTTGTATTCTTATTATGATAATTATTATTTTAATTAGGGGCCAAGCACCGAAGGATCTTAGGCACCTATTGTATCTGTTAGTTTTCTTCTTCCGCTCTGGGAGTCTATGGCAGCCCATAGAACCACTTGCAGGGAAAGTTATGAAATTTGGCACACAGATAGAGGGCAGTCTAAATATTAAAGCTGCAGTCCGTAAGTTTTGCCTCTTTGTCGCCATCTCTGTTTGAAAACCTGCAATTGCAGCTGTTTGCAGAATTATCTAGCTTGCGTGGGTTGTGTGGCGGCTCGGCTCCAGTGCGGATGAATCTAATGTTTTGAGGAGTATGTGTGGCAGTCAGTCACCACACCAATGTGGATATTTACTGTACTTCGCAATCACAGATTCTAGCCTATGTCTTGGAATATATGACCCAAATAAGCATTTTCACCGGATATTGTCATCGGAACAAGTAACAAGTCTGCCACATTTGTTCTGACCAATTGAGGAAAAAAGCATTACAATAAATCACGCTACTAATGGTGATTTAATCTAAAGATCGATTAGCTCATATCACATCAAACCTTGCAAATTATTATTATTGTTATACTTTATTCTCAAATTGTTCATGTTAACATCAGCATTACGTGACTATGTGGATATAGTGTGTATTAGCGTGTAGATTTCAATTTCTGGACAGTCTAATCTCTAATTGTCATACCATTCGAATTTCATATTAAGAAATTCTTTTAACCCAAAAAGCAAATTATGCTCCCTTCGAACTGGTTGTCTTTAAAATACAAATCTTGTGTAATCCCAGGATATCTGTAATCAGAAGCACATTTAAAACTGGAATATCATTTAATTTCATTCACATGTGTTTCATAAACACATAATCGTTTCTGGATTGCAGTCCGCCATCGAAATGATACATTTAATTATTCCAGCTGCTGTGAGAAAAGGCTATAAACAATCGGCCACCTGCAGGATCCTCACATGCAATAGCCTAGTAGCTGGGACAACTTCTTTATGTTTACAGACGTGATGTAATGACGCGGCAGCATGCTCGAATTTCCAGCGAAAACCTACCCGTACCACTCAAGTTAGAAAACATTATTATAAGCTGACCGTTGTGAATCGGGCTAAAGTAAGGCGATAGTTTTGAACACTGGCTGGTTATGTATTGCTCGAATGTTGATTTCGGATAATCTTTAACCAAAAAAAGTTACGGATTGCAGCTTTAACCACTGCAAATTTGGAGCAAATTTTTCCTCTGATTCCTTGGCTCATGCGGAGTCGAATGCATACCAAAATGTAAATCTTTATAGGTCAAGATTTTTAGAAATTTTAAATATGTTGAAAATTAAAAAAATTGGCTGAGATCATCTTCAGACAATGCTGGCAAAAAGTTATGATATACAAAACCATTTTCGTAAAGTGCGTTAACAAATTTGACAAAAATTTATCTCTCAGATAGAGGACAGTCACACCATTAACCACAGCAAATTGGAGTCTCTAATGCAAACTCTCTAGTGCCACCAACAGGCCAAATATGCACTCATGTTTCTGCTAATAACTTTTGAAACATAAGGTCTAAAAGCAAAATTCCTTTTTTCTCTGATTCCATGGCTCATACCGAGTCAAATGTATACCAAAATTTAAATTTCTATGGATCAGGATTTTTCACAATTTTGAATTGTCCGAAAAATCTACTTTTCAAACTCGTCCTAGACGAATTGTTCAATTTTCACCAAAATTGCCTCAGATCACCTTCAGATCATTCTGGCAAAAAGTTATCAAAAGCTTTTTGATATACCAAGCTGTTTTCATAAAGCGTGTTAACGAATTTGATGAAATTTACGCAAAAATGGACATGAGGCTATATCTTCGCAACGCTTTAGTGGATTCGGAATAAAAGTTGTAATGTATTATAACAAGCATGACCTGAGGGCACATGAGTAGTTAAGATCTGAATGGCATATCGAATTGAACGATACCTAATTTCCTTTATTTTAGTTTTGGGCTTTTTAGATTTGTTTGCAAAATAGTCTTATGTCCCTTATTTGTAAGTTGCTTTGGACAGAAGCTTAATACAAATGTGTGTAAATGCAATGTAAATTGACAGAGATAGTAGATTATTTGGAAAGAGAGCAGAATCAGAGTATGACACAGGCTGGATTTGAACAAAATTGGTTGAGACGTGTTAAACAAATCTTGATACAGTTGGGGGAAGGAGTTTATATGAATGTATCTCGGAGGGGAAGTGACTGTCTTTAGAAAAGTTTAGATGGTATTTTCTTTTCATCTTGCCTCTGTATAATGCATATTAAAGTTGTGTTCATAAGCGCAGCGCTGCTTTGTTTACAGCAGTAACCACGAAAATTGTGTATTTCTGCTGTTCCATAAGCGTTCCATAACTGACATCTACTGTTTTTGTTTCGTTCAGATGTTTTCTGTAGTATAGTTTCACAAAGCAAAGCATTCTGGTTTTGCTTCAAATTTAAAAATGATAAAATCTAATCTTTGTTTGGATCATGATTAAAATACAGTAGTTTACTCTAATATTAAATGCAAAAAGCACAGGCAAAGCCTTAATTTGTTTTTTTGAAGACATTTCTTTTATTTGTGTTAGAAAATGTCAATTTAGTTTTATTTGACATATTTCAATTTCACAAAGAAATGTGCAGCATTTTGTCCAAGCAACAATGAAAAGACACCTTTTCATTTATAATTTGTCTTAAATCTAATTTTGTTGAAATCATGAGAAAATCGTATCGTATCGCATCGTGAGTTGAGTGAATATCAATTCATCCCTAGCATCAATACATCAAATACTGCCATGATGTATAGATATAGATACAAAAAATCTCTTTGCAAAGAAGACAAAGGAGTCTGCTCATGCATAAATGTACTATGCAATTAAAATAATATATTTATATTTTTTACACATGACCCTGACATGTTCTTGAGTCATTCTGTGAGATTGACCTATTTATTGTCTATTATTGAATATTTATTCATATAAATGTATTCAATGTAACCATAGCTGTTCTCATCTGGTTTACTTAAGTGTAAATGCAAAGAATAAAAAGACAGCTTCTGATACCACTTACTTTCTGAAGCTCAGTCACTTGACTCTGTAAGGCCAGTGCATTCCTTCTCTCCTTCTCCACTTCCATTTTCCCTCTCCTCACTGCCTCCTCAATTTGCTGCTCCAGAGTCCCACGCTGCTCTTTAAGAGCCTTATCTCTCTGTTCCTCCCACTTCCTTTCCTCTCGTTTCACAGCCTTTCTAATCTGTTAGATCAAATGACAAGAGATGCACTGGTTCTTTAGAGTGAACAAGAATTTAAACATGGGAGGGAAAAAATCCTTGATAAATCTGTCATCAGCACTTGTAAAACAGATAAACAGGGAGGGAACCTTTTCCTGAGTTTCTCTTTTGAGTTCCTCTGCTTGCCTCTTCATCTTCTCCTCATGCTGCTCTAGAGCCTCTTTGAGTCTCTTCATCTCCTCATCTTTCATCTGAAAGAGAGAGAAATGAATGTGTATATAAGACTGAACTGCAGTCTTGTCAGATATAAAGAGCACACGGTGTAACAGCTGACCTGGATGCAGTTGTGCAAGGACTCCAGGCTCTGTTTGTGAGTCTGAGCCTGGTCACTGAGGGCAGCTGATCTCAACTCATCCGCCTGCTGATGCACCTGGATTCACACATAAAACCAAATACATTGGCGTTATGTATATGAATAATCTGTCTCTCAGTAAATAAACCATATTACCTTTTGAAGCTCCTCTTTGTGGCTTTTGGTTAACTGCAACATCAGTTGCTCAATTTCTTGCACCTGAGAATGGATTGATAATCACATGTAATAAACAATACTATGCCCAGCTGAAAAGACCAGCACATATTGTTCAGACTGGTTTAAGGTGACTAGTGATAATTTGATGCTGGTCTAGCTGGTGAACCAGCATATAAATGTTTTTCATTAACATAATCTTTCAGAATATATTGTAAAATGTGATTTATTTCTGTATTGGCAAAGCTGAATTGTCAGCAGCCATTACTCCAGTCGTCAGTGTTACATGATCCTTTAGAAATCATTCTAATATGCTGATTTGGTGCTAAAGAAATATTTCTTATTATTAGCAATGTTAAAAACAGTTGTGCTGCTTAATATTTTTGTGAAAACAGTGATACTTTCTTTAGGATTCTAGTGAAGACACTTTTGATCAATTTAATGCATCCTTGCTAAATAAATATTAATTTGTTAAAGGGGTCCTATTATGCTTTTTCACTTTTTCAACTTTAGTTAGTCTGTAATGTTGCTGTTTGAGCATAAAAAAGATCTGCAAAGTTACAAAGCTCAAAGTCCACTTCAAAAGGAGATATTTTATTTAACAGAAATCACTTTTCAAAAACTACAACGAACGACTCGTTTGGACTACAACGCATATTTTTCGGGATTTGTGATATCACAAATACCGACGAATGGGACGAAACCTGGTTGAGCTGCACTAGAGAAGGCAACGAGTGTTATAGCCTTACAAAGGCAGACGAACTTAGAGCAGTTACAACCATCCGGGTTTAAATCGCGCTCAAATTGATTTGATTTTGACGCAATATTTACACTGAAGCTTGCAGCTATGGTAAAGGGCATGACATTTCCCGACCAGGCGCCGAGTGCTGCCAATCACAACACACACTGGCCCAGCTAACCAATCACAGCACATTTCGTATTTCAGAAGACGGACCTTCATTTGATACAGGAACTATTCGAGCCGTTCATGCCAGACTGGGGAGAGAGGTGTTGTAATAATGTAAAATATGTGAAAAATAATGTGTTTTTCAAACAACCTAGTATGAGAGCCTGTTCTAGTACACCCCCATAACAAACCAAAAGAATCTTACTGTCTTGCTCTGTATTTCTCTCAGTTTAAAGCTGTGCTCCTCTCTCAGTGAACAGAGCTCCTGAAGAAGGGCTTCCTTTGTTTCTTCGGTCCCCTGCAAAAGCAGCTCCTTCTGGGCAACTATTCGCTCCAGCACGCCAAAACGCTTCACTCGTGCCTCTAGATCTTTTTGTGAAGACTGCACACGTGTTGTACAGTTACTGAAATTGATCTGCAAACTGTATCAGATGCTGAAAACATTGTTATTGTAGATTTAGAAGAAGCAACAAAAGTGAAAACCTCCTTTATTTGTTCTTTTTCTCTGATCGTATCAGCCAGCTGCTCCTTCAGCTCAGTGCATTTCTGTCGGAGAGCCCTGCAGTCCTCCTCGCTCTGCTCCAGCTCCTGATTCACCTCATCCAGCCTCTGAGTGAGACAATGACAAAGAGATTAATCTATGTTTTTGATTATTTTGCTGGCAATATAAAATTAAGGAACAAATTAATGCAATTTTTATTTGGGCATTAAGTTTGCCCAAAGAACTACTTTCGTGGCTGTTCATCTCTCGTTTTACCAACTGTTCTAACACAAAAATGGCCAATTAAAAGACTAGATTAAAATAGAAATAATAATTCAGTAAAACAGACAATTAGTCTGAAAATATTTTCAAGGTATTTTCTACAATATTGACTTTGGCCATGTATTTAATTCAAAATTGTCTTAAAGTTTCACGTCTAATAGTGTAGTGTGTATAAGTGATCTACCTCCTGCATAGAGTCCAGTGTGTGTCTGAAACGCCTCTGTTCTGAGAACAGTTCAGCTTTGGCATTATCCAGCAGTCTGTCCATCTCCTCCCTCTCCAGAACAGACACACTGCGGCTTACACACTGACAGTAAAAAACTAAATCATCAAATCACACTGAATGTCAAGCAGCATATTCATAATACATTCATTTACATTCAACTGACTGATTTAGAAAGCAGTGCATATGTTATCTAGCTACATACTGCATGGAGAATAACACATACATACATACATACATACATACATACATACAGTACGTATAGCAATACATTAATTCATTAATTCATTCATTTATAACAAAAAATAACCATGCAGATGTTTAATGAAACTCTAACAGGTATTTTATACTAACAGGCATTTAATATACAAGAGGGCTGATGTCATGGTTTCACTGCATTTTTGTTTCTTAACTAGAGTGACCTGTTGCTCCTGCAGAACCCTGACCTCCTCCAAGCATAAGTTCCTCTGGGCCTGCAGTCTTTGTAGCTCACACCTTTAGGACACACACATATACATTGATCATTAAACATGGAATTTAAGAACAAGTGCCAATTGAAGCAAATGGGGTGAAGGTTCCTGTAAGCAGAACATACGTGATGTTCTGGGCCTGGGTTCTGCTATCCCTCACACTGAGCTGTAGAGAGAGATGCTCTCTCTTAGCTCGATCCATTTCCTCTCTCAGCTTCTCCAGAGTATGAAGTGTGGCCTGAGGAAATCATTCCACATTTGTTTAATAAATGAGATTAGTAACATTTTGAATGAATAAATAAGTGAAATAACAGATTGATCATGTGATTTTCATACTGTTTTTTGCCGTTGAAGCTCAATAAGTGACATGCTCAGCTCATTGAGTTGATCTCCATCTACTCTGCTCTTCTCCCGATCTCTCTTTGTGCTCTGAAAACAGTTCAAAACATAATTGCACATGATAAATTATTAATCTCCATTAACTCTACTGACACTGATTAATACAGTAATTGTTCAGAGAATGCATTGTGGTCTCTTACAATGTGGGAATCATTCCTTTTGCTTCGGTATAAACGTCTCATTTTCCCCTTCCTGCCAGATGAATGTTTCCTTCTTCTGCAGTCAAGCTTTGACAAAGCACCTTCACTACTCGTCTCCTCAACAGTTCTCTCATCATCAGAGCTACAACACATACAGAGTAATAGCGAGGAATGGTTTTAATTAGAAATATTTGCATAATGTTTCTTATGAACATATTGTGCTGTTTCTTATAAAGATTATGCAACTTTAGTGACCGGAGGGCACATAATATCTCTACATAAAAACTTCCAATGAAACTACGCAAACATGGCAGTAACGAGGGTCTTTGCCCACAGGCTGCTAAAGTCGCATTTCTGAGTATAAACACCCATAAAGAGCAGCATGGAATAAACACCACCACAGGACACATTATCCAAGCTGTCATAAGCTCTTCCTAAGATTGTCTCCAGTCTTAAATTGAACTCCAGTTAAATTGTTGAGAAGTACCTGAAGGATTGAAGATTGTTTTGAAATGGGCTGGTTTGTCCTGTACAGCATCCATTTCCTCTGCTCAGATGAAAGGCTATAGTGCCACACATAAGAACAGACAAACATTTTTTTTTTCCAGATAAGTTAATATATTATGCACCAATTAAATATCTAAAAAAGCATTACTTTTAACATTACTGTGACATATACACTACCGTTCAAAGGTTTGAGGTCTAAAAAGTTCTTTGATAATAATAAGAAATGTTTCTTGAGCACCAAATCATCATATTAGAATGATTTCTGAAGGATCGTGTGACCTGGTTGACATTCAGCTTTGCCCATACAGAAATAAATCACATTTTACACACAGCAAAATATCCAGTGTTGTTTAGAGTTGTTTTTATGGTGTTCATTTCTGGTGTTGATCTGAATGACATTAACACTTGCAGTGTAAATCAGTGGTCGGAGTCAGTGTAATTTCAGCGAGTTGACATAATTGACACTGGTGATGAGTTGATCCAATTTCCAGTCCCTGCACATTATTTCCTTTTTGATTAATGGAGAGGACAGTGTTCAAACAGGTATATTATTTTATAACCACTTAAATTGACCAATTTTCATGTTTAGTTTACGTTTCTCACCATCCAGAATAACATTAGTACATTTCTCAACATTGCTAGAGTGCTAACAGTGTTTCTTTTCAGATAACGTGACAGACCACCGACAGCATCTCGAGGCCATTTAGCTGCACCACTTGCTAGCAAGCAAATTGAGGTAAGAATGGCATTGTTTGTTAGTTAGCCGTTTTAAACGTACGTTTTCTTATATTTTAGAATCGGGGGTAGATAACAGGTAGATTTCTGTGATTTTTGTAACTTGACTGTTTAATGCGTTAAACTAACGCAAATAACGCAGCATCCATATCCCCTTCTTGGGGGCTCACGTTATTTGTGTTGCTAAAATAAGACATTGTAATGCATTTTTGTCTCCAGTATTTTAGTATAACCGTGTATAAATGTAAAGCGGTTACTCTCGTCTGCAAAGTAAAAGGCAACGGAGATAAATTATCAGATAATCAAGCAAGAAGCGTTTGGCTAAACTTATATTTTCTGCCAGCGTATGACTGAACTAATATTTGCTCATCATATGAGACGCGTGTTTGACGTGCGCGCGCTTCATCTGCAATAGTAGATACTTTAACTTACAGTTAACTCGCTGCGACTTCACTTTAATGTAACGTTAACATCTGTGGGGTGACAAATGGAGCTTCTGACAAGCGGCTAGTTGGATTTTTTTTTTTAATTAACAAAGTCATCAGTTGCATTTTTCTTGACCAACAGCTTTCATGTTCATCAAGGCGTGAAGACATTTGTAAAACTGCACAGCAATAGTAGGTTCCAAGACTTTCTCACTGAAGGTAAGCTTAGAATCTTGTTCTACTGCTTAGAAATGTACTTAGTCATATAGGAACTATGCTTGAGGTATAAGCCCACAGTGCTTTTGTATGCTAACACTTTATAATAAGGTCTCATTTGTTAACATTAATTAATGTGCAAACTAATTTTAGTATTAGTTAATAAAACTAGAACTGTTTGTTCATTTTAGTTCACAGTGCATTCATGTTAACAGACAACTTTTGATTTTTATAATGTATTAGGGAATGTTGAGATTAACATTTAACTAAGCTTATTAAATGCTGTAGAAGTATTGTGCATTCTTAGTCCATGTTAACTAATGAAACCTTATTGTAAAGCACCAGACATCAGCTTGTTAATATTGTTATCAGTCACATGATGGCAATTCATGGGTAAGACTTCAGTGCACAGATGCAAGAAATACACACAGCTGTGTCAATTGGTGTAGAAAACAATGTTAAGTTTAGCATTAACTATTTATTTATTTATTTTTACACATTGAAGGAGATCCCCACCCGCAAACAGCAGGAAACTTATGCCTTGGGCATTATTTCTCTCTTTCCTAGCCTGAGAGACCAGTTTTTAACAAAGGGCTATGTAAGAACCTTTTGCATTGATGTACTTTTTACACAATCTAGTTGGACTTGAAGTTTTGTGCTCCTTTTTTGTGGCATGTAATAGTAGTTTATCTATTAAATGTAATGACTAACGTAATGTTCAGATCTTACAAAGTGTTCTCTTGTCTTTCTGACAGGAGCATTTCTACGTTCCAGAAAAGGGAACGGAGTTCATCTCCTGGCGCCTTAAAATTTTGTCGAGGAAGAACCCAAAACGTGTTGGCTTGGCGATGACTGAAAGTGGAGGACCAAGTCGAAGAAGGATAGATGATGTGCAACAACTCGAAGGAGATGCATGCAGAGAGGTAACTTCTTTCCTTGTCCATGAAGCTGAAGTTATGCAAAAGATGAAGGAAACTTTCAAGCATAGACAATAGGGCTGCACGATAAATCGCATGCGATATTTAATGGGCATCTTGCCAGTAAAGCCGGTTCTGTAATCGGTGGTAAATCTCTACACTTGCGTGCTTTCACATGGAGCAGCATTTACAACACCGAGCCGTTGTTCACTGACAAGCTGCGCAAAACCACGATCATATTTTGCACATGTTTTGGTTATGGCATGATTTGTGAGGATGTCAATTTCATATTATTTTTCTCTGGTTTCTTGTTATTGTGAGCACTAAATGTTTGTTTGTTTTATCCTAAATCGCCCACCACCCCCTAAACACCTACTCATTCAGATTGGGACGGTCACATGTCCTGCTGCTGTTGCATCTCCTGCCTTCTGCTCCAGGGAGGAAGAAGACTAAGATCAGTACAACAGAGGCTGGTGACAGACTTGTGCATTACCATAAGGTAAAACTAACAATACTGTTGCAAAGTCAATGTGAATGTTTAAATGCAGTGGTTTTCAATCATAGTCCTTGGGATTCACCCCTGTGCACATTTTGTTTCTCTGACCTGACACTTAAGGGATAGTTCACCCAAAAATGAAAATTGTCATTTACTCTTTTCATCATTTACTGTTCCAAACCTCTATACATTTCTTTGTACTGCTGAACACAAAGGAAGATATTTTGAAGAAAGTTTGTAAACTGGCTGCTTTGGGCAGCCATTGACTTCCATAGTAGGCAAAAAATAAAAAAGTACTATAATGGTTAATGTCTGTACAAAGTGGCCTGTTTACAAACTTTCTTCAAAATGTCTGTGTTCAGCAGTACAAAGAAATGTATACAGGCTTGGAACAACCTGTGGGTAACAACCTTTTCTGTAAATTACAAAATTTTCATTTTTGGGTGAACTAACCCTTTAGTTTATTTCATGGAGCTCTTGCCTAATGAGGTGAAGATCTGAATCAGGTTTGTTGAATAAGGGAGATACACAACATGCAGAGCGGTGGGTACACAGGAAAGGGATTGAAAATAACTGGAATAATGTGTCTAAATGTTCCTTTTGGACTCTAACTGATTGCACATGTTCACTTGCATTATATTGACCTACAGCTCTCGGATGTCCATGTACAACTCTTTGTTTGTGTTCTAATGAAGTCAGTCAGTCACATAGCTTGATTTGACTGAGGGTGTATCGGCAAATAATTAACTTTTTTTTCCCCCTGGTTTATTTAATCTAATTTGTGCTTTTTTCTTCCAGTCCTGCACCAGTATTGAAGGCCGTCTCATCAGGAGGGAGGGCCACCAGCCATTCCTACTGAGATCAGGAAGGATTAAGGGCAGGATCAACCACTTTTACGTCATTGTGGACAAGTGCCTCATCCCTTGCGTTGGAACCAGCTCCTTGAGTGCCTTTGAACTTTTTAAAGTTCACTGTGGATGTTGACATCACTGAATTGAATGATGAACTGTCTTTAACTGAAAAATGAGTGTTTACTATTGTCATTTTGCATTATTGACACTATTTTCCTAATTAATGCTGTTCAGTTGCTTTGACACAATCTGTATTGTTAAAAGCGCTATATAAATAAAGGTGACTTGACTTGACTGTCTTCAACCTGTTCTACGAGGAAGCCCTGGTGTCAAAAGCCAACAGCTTGTTCTACAGGCCTTTTGATCTGCAGTGTTTATATGGGTCAGATGAGGGTGAATATATTGTACCTTCTGTGTTGGTGTAATAGTTACATGTGTTAAATAAAATTTCAAACTGATACAGCGTGTTGACTCTTTGTTTTTTTTTACACCGAATGCACAGGTATTTTTAGTCGAATACTGATTACACTTAATTACCTTAATCAGGGTTAGTATGAACACTATATTTAGTGTAGAAATAAGTCTTGGAGTGTGGACCTACTGTGTATAAACCCCGAAAAAGTGTTAATTTTCTCACTGTGAGTGTCAATTTAACACTTTCAAATTTGCTGTGCAGTATATTTAAAAATAGAAAATAGCTATTTTAAACTGTAGTACTATTTCAGAATGTTACTGTTTTTACTGTATGTTTGATCAAATAAATGCAGACTTAGTGACCATAAAAGACTTCTTTCAAAAATATAAAAAAAATTTTTACCAACCCCAAACAGTAGTGTAATTTAGTTGCGTCATTGCACATCACAACAATGCGATATCACTGTGTAATATATGTATAAGAGTGAATTCAAATAAACCCCCTAAGCTGTAGTTTACAAGGAATGTGAAGAAAGATAACCATATTTGCCATTGTATTCCTAGTCAGAGTTTACTCTATCTGCATATTTTGCGAAGTGAGTGTCTGTGGCATGCATGCAAATCACACATGCATTCAGCACACAAATAGAACACGTGACATTTGACATGCATAAGTTAATATGTTGCCCACACCTGTACTTGTCCTGTTGCTATTTCCAGACTTCAGGTGCTGTCGAACTTGTTCTGAGCACACTGTGTCCAGATCAGTGTCTATGGTGACTGAATCAAAACTCTGCATGGGGATTCCTATCAGAGGACAAGGTCTTGCTTCAGTGATTCACAAAGGAGATATAACCATAACAGATCCTAAGAAATACAGATAGAAAAGCAGGTCCTCCTGTACCTGTGAGGTGCCTCAAAGGTGTTCTGCATGGATGTTCTGGATCATTCTTGGCTCTTTCATGGTAAGGGCTCCTCTGGGGCTCAGTGAGGTCTGTGGTGACTTTTAGAAGATTTGGCAAGCATGCTTTAAAAACATGAAATTCCTCTAACACATCTACTGTATATAATACTGTACACTGACTACACATCAATGAAGTATACTCTTAAAAATAAAGGTTCTATATTAGCATTAATTGTTCTATGAAGAACCTTTAACATTTATAGAACCTTTCCATTGCACAAAAGGTTCTTTATAGTGGTAAAAGGTTCTTGAGATTATTAAAATGCTCCTCACGCTATGAAAAAAACAGTTCTGTTATTTTAAGAACTGTTCACTGAAATGTTCTTTGGGAAACACAGAATGGTTCTTCTATGGCATAGCTGAAAAAAAAACGTTTTGGAATACAGAAATGTAAATGAAAGTAAAAAGTGAACATTACATTTATATCCCATTTATTAGTAACTTTATTCATGTTTCTGTAAGTAACCCTTTACCACAAAACCAGTCATAAGTAGCACAGGTATATTTGTAGCAATAGCCAACAATACTGTCAGACTTTGTTCCGTGTTTTAAGTGTGTTTTGCTCCCCATGTGCCCTCCTTGCCCATATTTGGTTAGTTTCCTGTTCCTGTCCTGATTATGTTGATTTAATTCCAGGTGTTCCCCGTTTATTTCCATTGATCCCAGGTGTTTAGTTATCCCCTCGTCTTGTCATGTGTTTAAATAGTGTTCCCTGTTTTTAGTTCAGCGTCCGGTATTATGTCTTCATGTGCTACGTGAGTGCTCCTTGTTATAATTAAAGTTCTCTGGATTGATGTACTGGTAAAAAATATATAGCCTGAATGCACTGTAAGTCGCTTTGGATAAAAATAATTTTTGCATAAATTATTATTAATTATGTACTCCTGGTCTCCCTACGTTCCTTGCTCCGCATTCCACTCAGTAGTGCAACCGTGACAAATATAATGTATGGGTCAAAATTATCGATTTTTCTTTTATGCCAAAAATCATTAGGATATTAAGATCATGTTTCAAGAAGATATTGATATATTTCCTACCGTAAATATATCAACTTAATTTTTGATTAGTAATATTCATTGCTAAGAACTTCATTTGGACAACTTTAAAGGTGATTTTCTCAATATTTTTTATTTTTTTTACACCCTCAAATTTCAGATTTTCAAATAGTATCTCAATTGTATCTCGGCCAAATATTGTCCTATCATAACAAACTGTACATCAATGGAAAGCTTATTTATTCAGATTCCAGATGATGTATAAATCTCAATTTCAAAACCCCCTTTTGACCCTTATGATTGGTTTTGTGGTCCAGGGTCACAAATATGAATGGGAAAATCATTCATAAAACAGACCTTCTACAGTGCTCTGCTGCCACCTGTCTGATTATTTTGGTGCTATTTATCAGTGGTTTTTATCATTTTCCTCCTTCTGACCTATCACACAAGATCAGATAATAGACTAGAGGTAACTGTTTACTTCTCCTTGCTAAGTTTGAGTACCTGAGGCTGGCAGGACCAACATTTCCTCTCCAAAGCGTGTTGAGAAGTCCTCAGTGCAGACACTGTCCATCGTGACGTCGTCATCATTCTTGGCTCTTTCATGGTAAGGGCTCCTCTGGGGCTCAGTGAGGTCTGTGGTGACTTTTAGAAGATTTGGCAAGCATGCTTTAAAAACATGAAATTCCTCTAACACATCTACTGTATATAATACTGTACACTGACTACACATCAATGAAGTATACTCTTAAAAATAAAGGTTCTATATTAGCATTAATTGTTCTATGAAGAACCTTTAACATTTATAGAACCTTTCCATTGCACAAAAGGTTCTTTATAGTGGTAAAAGGTTCTTGAGATTATTAAAATGCTCCTCACGCTATGAAAAAAACAGTTCTGTTATTTTAAGAACTGTTCACTGAAATGTTCTTTGGGAAACACAGAATGGTTCTTCTATGGCATAGCTGAAAAAAAAAACGTTTTGGAATACAGAAATGTAAATGAAAGTAAAAAGTGAACATTACATTTATATCCCATTTATTAGTAACTTTATTCATGTTTCTGTAAGTAACCCTTTACCACAAAACCAGTCATAAGTAGCACAGGTATATTTGTAGCAATAGCCAACAATACTGTCAGACTTTGTTCCGTGTTTTAAGTGTGTTTTGCTCCCCATGTGCCCTCCTTGCCCATATTTGGTTAGTTTCCTGTTCCTGTCCTGATTATGTTGATTTAATTCCAGGTGTTCCCCGTTTATTTCCATTGATCCCAGGTGTTTAGTTATCCCCTCGTCTTGTCATGTGTTTAAATAGTGTTCCCTGTTTTTAGTTCAGCGTCCGGTTTAATGTCTTCATGTGCTACGTGAGTGCTCCTTGTTATAATTAAAGTTCTCTGGATTGATGTACTGGTAAAAAATATATAGCCTGAATGCACTGTAAGTCGCTTTGGATAAAAATAATTTTTGCATAAATTATTATTAATTATGTACTCCTGGTCTCCCTACGTTCCTTGCTCCGCATTCCACTCAGTAGTGCAACCGTGACAAATATAATGTATGGGTCAAAATTATCGATTTTTCTTTTATGCCAAAAATCATTAGGATATTAAGTAAAGATCATGTTTCAAGAAGATATTGATATATTTCCTACCGTAAATATATCAACTTAATTTTTGATTAGTAATATTCATTGCTAAGAACTTCATTTGGACAACTTTAAAGGTGATTTTCTCAATATTTTTTATTTTTTTTACACCCTCAAATTTCAGATTTTCAAATAGTATCTCAATTGTATCTCGGCCAAATATTGTCCTATCATAACAAACTGTACATCAATGGAAAGCTTATTTATTCAGATTCCAGATGATGTATAAATCTCAATTTCAAAACCCCCTTTTGACCCTTATGATTGGTTTTGTGGTCCAGGGTCACAAATATGAATGGGAAAATCATTCATAAAACAGACCTTCTACAGTGCTCTGCTGCCACCTGTCTGATTATTTTGGTGCTATTTATCAGTGGTTTTTATCATTTTCCTCCTTCTGACCTATCACACAAGATCAGATAATAGACTAGAGGTAACTGTTTACTTCTCCTTGCTAAGTTTGAGTACCTGAGGCTGGCAGGACCAACATTTCCTCTCCAAAGCGTGTTGAGAAGTCCTCAGTGCAGACACTGTCCATCGTGACGTCGTCGTCCTCCTCGTTTCCCATCCCTGCCACCTCAGCATTTCTCCCAAGAAGCCTCTCCAGTCTCCAACAACACTGCTCTACCCTGGACACGGAGCTCAAGCTGCCACTTTCCTCAGGACGCCACACATCTGTAGCTGCGACGCCAAACTTTGTCATCTCCATTGTCTGATGCTCTATTTTGTCATCTTTGCCTCCTGATATTTTGAAGAGGAAATTATGATGGATTTTAAGAAGACACCAAGAAACAGTCTGTAAGAAACTGTTTAGATTCTATAAAGTTTCAATTCTATTATGCTATAAAATAACATTAACGAAAGTAGAGGGGTGCCAGTGTAAGAAATATAATAACACTAGATTAACAAAAAGTAGAGACAGCATAAGTTATAAAAATAACTAACTAAATTAGAGGGGAAACAGATAAAAAAAAAAACGATTACATGAATTAAAGTAGGGGTATGGAATAAAAAATATAATAGGCCTAACATAAGATTTCATAAAGTAATTAACATTTATCTTGTGCATTTCTTTTGGAATTTCGTAAGAAAAAAAGTTGTGTGCCTGCTATTTAGGCAGACTTGAATCAGATGTCTGTTTTAAAGCAGTGAGTAGGTTATTTACTCCTTGATTTGCTTAATAGAGGTCTACTTTGAGATTATGTTGACAAGCATGTTTATAGTGCGTTATTTTCAATGTATTTATAATTGCTAAGTTTAGCGTGGCTAAAATATACAAGTAATTTCCATACAGTTTATCTTGTTGCAGCGACAATCTTCACATGCTTGTTGCTGATCAGTGTAATCATAGTAAAATCACGTAAATGGTGCATGAAGTATAAATTTGTAGGTGTACTATAGAAAAGCTCAAATGAGTTTGACTGACCAGATCGACTGGCTTGGTTCGAGCTCAAATGTCAAGCTACGCCTATGCCTAATATTTATAACTGTTCTACTTTGGACAATGATTTGGTTATATGTTCGATTACATATGGGAAAAAATAGCATGGACTACCTGACTGAATCGTGTCAAGGTTGGATGGGGTTTTATCATTGGTTGGAACAGTGCTCCCCAAGCCTGTGTCTTTACTTACAGACTGACTCCGATCAAGATAACCTGGAATATATAGAACATTAGGAAAACAACTGCATTTACTAATAATAAATAAATAAGACAAAATAAGAATAAATAAATAGGACATTAAAAATCTACTAAAAATTCTATGATTATTATTGCAGAAAAAATGGTTCATGCTCACCCAAGAAAGGGAATTCATATCTCTTGGAGTTTGCTCCATGCATTCGGCTTTGGCTGTGGATCTATTGGTGGAATACAAAATCGGTACAAAATTCTACTCTGTCTATGACAAAAATAATACGCCATGCTTATCAAAATTTCATCAGACTCTAAGTGCTTGACCTGTAGATGACTCAGTTGTGTGTCTATGGCGTCCAGTAGTACATCACAGTGATCATGGGACAATGCCAGAGGTATAAGCCCGTAAACATCAACCCCCTCATCCACATCTGAGAAGAAAAGAGATATACAGCAGTTTGTACTACAGCAGATACAGGATAAGCATGAAAGGGACATTTCGATGGTTTCTGACCTACAGAGAGCAGCTCATCAGTGTTTTCTCCAGATCTTTCATTTTCCATCGTTGTTCTAAAATGAGAAAGTTCATTTCTGCATGAGAATGCAATATAAAACTAACTTAGCTCTTTGGAATCTAAAGCATTTGCGTTTAAATTAAAGTTGCCAATTTTAAGGGGGGAGCTGTTGGGTATATGGTTGCCTAGGAAACGCAGCAGAAAGGGTCCCAAACAAACACTAGGGACTCCTAAAGAACCTCATAAAGTCTAATAAAATACAACACTTCACAGATTTCATGCGAGGATAATGCATATTTCACATATGTGTATTTACTTATGCTAATTAATAGCTACATTTACAATACTTTTTCTCTCTTGCTGGGAAGAAAAACTACACACACAGTGCAGCATGGTTTTATTCGTGGCTCTCACTGAATTAACAGTAATTAAATCAAATTTTGCTTTGTTTCAGAACTCTCAAACATTGGCCGGGTTTTTAAAATAGGGTTTTACACTTACGTCAATGTGTTTCCACTCGAAGTTTTGTCTAGAAACGGGTCTGAACAGCAGAAATTGTTGTCCTCAGTGTCATGGCAACCACACACACCCACTAACTGCCTACAAGACTAGAAACTTGAAGAGATTTATTTTTGTCTGTGCACAATGCAAAGCTTTTTAATAAACACTATATATGTCGCTAAGTTTTCTCATTAAAAACAAACATTTATATAATTAACAGTGACATACATCTGCTGTACATCTTATTTAACACTAACAATTACAATGCTGGGGGATTTTTTTAACCACACTCTGGCAACTCCAGTCCTCTCGCAAATATCGCGAGAGTTGTTGTGTTCGCGCTGACAGTGCAGTGAAACAAGTTTCCATCCTGATGAATAGCAATTTCATAACCGTGGGTGAATTTCTAGTAGGTCGAATTTCGTTTATTTAATTATTTTTTTGTTTTGTTTACACATTTAGACGCATAAGGTTAGTACATACTTTTTGAGATTGATTGATGTTTGGTAAATTAGAACTTTGAATTGTTATGCTGCTAGCCAGCTAGCAGTGGCATTAGTTATTGGATATTGATGTCAGCAGCATGTATCTTTTCAAAGCCATTGGATCTGTGTAAAGCTCAACTACAAGCACTAACGCTACTTTATGCCCAATGATGTCTCTTTGGCTGTCAGTAAGTCTGAGAAGAGAAAGAGTAACTGTTACCTGACAATTACTCTTGAATAGTAAGCAGCTTAAATGTAGTAAATATAGTAAGATCATCGTAAAACCGTCACTTAGTTGGATCAGTGTAACATTGGTTTCGAAAATATAAACATTGGTTATAAAAGATAGTTGCTTAAACTCTCAACTCTCCAGGTTATTTTTATATGACATGAGAGTGAACTAGCAAATTCATTGTTAGAACCGACCCGGAGCCTTCAGGTTTCCACAACCACTCCGTCAAATGCCATTCAGATGGTCTTATGTGTTTATCAGGTGAAGTAGAAAATGGCCTCATATTTTGATGAGCATGACTGTGAGCCCACGAATCCAGAAGAACAGTACCGACAGAACGCCCTGCTGGAGCTTGCCAGGTAACTACTAGCTCGACAGTGCCATCTAGACCAACTCAAACTCGAAAGTTTCTTTAACCAGGATTTCCTTTACACAGTTTCTTTCTTTTTAAGTTTGCAGGTGTACATACAGGGCCTAAAGCTAACTTTTTGCCACACCTGCCAATGGCCGGTGACATGATAACATTTACCCTTTAAATTTGTCCTGCTGGTGCATTTTCCCTATTAATTATAGCCATTCACCATTACAGTATAATTGAAAGCCATTATTTTTAAAGGGGTCGTATGATGCGATTTAAATTTTTTCTTTCTCTTTGGAGTGTTACAAG
>NW_015505374.1:831668-844430 GCF_001515645.1 Sinocyclocheilus grahami
GAATGCGCCGGGCGCACCGTTCTCGACCCCACCGCCTCTGCTCACTCTAGCCTGACCTCAACTCACGCTAAGCCGGGGCTTCCGCTCACTCTAGGCCGCCGTGTTTTTCGTTGTGAAAGCGAAAATACTTTGTTTGGCCTTCCAAAAGTGGACACGACTAGAAATCAGTGGTTAAGTTGCATTTACAACACTGTTCCAGAACAGTTTAACCCAAATATTCAGATGTGTGCAGCACATTTTATGGAGGACTGTTTCCTGATCCTGGTAGAGTAGACAATTATGTCCCCACTGGATGCAACAAATGCATCGTTTGTAATGGGTTTTAATGTTTTTGTGTTGTCGCTCCGGCCGAACACGGCATCACAGTATGGTGAGGGGCGTAACATTTCCGTCACATGCTTGAGGTATTCGGCCAATCACAACGCACTGGATAGTTGGCCAATCACAGCACACCTCGCTTTTCAGATCGATGATCTTTGTAAAAATCGACACGTTTCAGAAAGGCGGGTCATAGAGGAGAAACAATAATGTACAGTATGTGGAAAATAATGTGATTCTTTAACCTTAAACCGCATAAACACATTTCATTACACCAAATACACAAAATAATGTTCTTTTTAGCAACGTCATATGACCCCTTTAACATTTAATAGGCTCTGAAATATATAACAACTTTTAATTTAAGTGATTTTAAAACAATCTTCACATAAACTGTATTATATATGCATAAACTATACATAGTAATCTTTATTCAAGCTACAAAAGTTAATCAGCGACTAGAACAGTCCAAGGATTTGTCTTTTTCTTTTGTTCTTTGATTTAAATCACTTTAAAATCAGCGCTCTCTCTTTAAAAGCTGATGCATATGACGTGGATCTGACACGTAGCTGATTTTCACCCAACTCTTTACGGCCATTTAAGACTTTATAACTCATTTAAGACTATGTTTATGTTATGTGGCTATAGGTCTCTGATGCAGGGTCTTGACATAGACTCGGGTTCATTTGATTTGTCGGATTGGGACCAGCGTCTCCCGCCTCCTGCAGCCAAAGCCGTGGTTCAGAGTCTTCCTGTGGTCATCATCTCCCCTGAACAAGCAGGTGACAGACTACTCGTTCATAATCATCTGCAAACACATTCATAGAGGACATCATTGCACAGAGGAACATTAGCAACAGGATAATTGGTAATAGATGCTTTATTGTGTTTGGCATTGGCAGCAAGTTTGATTGAATTAGAAGGTCTTGAATCCTTGGTGTCCATGACTATCATTCTTCTTGAGCTTTCCTCTAGCTCTTTTTTTCATTTGACAGATAAAGCACTGAAGTGTCCGGTGTGTTTACTGGAGTTTGAGGAGCAAGAGACTGTGAGAGAGATGCCCTGTAAACATCTGTTCCACACGGGATGCATCATGCCTTGGCTCAGTAAGGTATGTTTAGTGGTTTTATTTTCTCTATGATCCTCCGGTAAGCAAAAATGCATTCAGTTGATTAAAAGGGACAATAACAGTGTTTAATTTGTATTGTTTTGTAAACCGTATTAATCAAACTCTCTATCAATCAAATCCTGAAGAAAACACTGATAACAATTCGGAATGATTTCTGAAGGATCATGTGACACTGAAGACTGGTGTAATGACTGCTGAAAATTCAGCTTTGCCGTCAAGAGTAGATGCAATTTTGAAATATATTTAAACAGAAAACACTTACTTTAAATTATAATATTTCACTGTAGTACTGTATTTTTGTTAAATAAATGTAGCCTTGGTGAGCATAAGAGACTTCTTTCAGAAACATGAAAGAATCTTACCAACCCCAAACTTAGGGATGTGGATAATATTTCATGTTTGGCATAATCATAAGTGTTTCCACATAACGTTACAGACCAATTCATGTCCCTTGTGTCGACTTGAACTACCCACTGACAATCCAGACTATGAGGAGTTCAAAAAAGACAAGGTTAGATTTCTGTTTAATGTCATTATTATTTCTGTAATTCATTCATTGTATTCTTCTGTGACACCTTATGAATATACCCGAGTGTTTAGTGTGTTTGTTTGTTTTTACAGGAACGGAGAAGGCAAAGAGAACACCGACTAGAGGATCTACATGGAGCCATGTACACATGACCTCAGCACCTTCACGACTTGAATATGAATTCAACTTTCAGTTTGTTGGAAGTGAGAGTTTACTGCGCGGGGACCATGCTTTGAAATGATTGCGTTTGTGTGTACTTGAAAACAAGGTTTTTAATGTTATCACTTTGAAGACTGCTTTGTATGGCTATGCACTGAGAACTGTTTGAGTGGAACTGTAACGTAGCCTTATAGACATTTCTGATTTCATTAAATGTTTTAAATAAAGCAGTTGCTTTTTTGTTTGAGTGTGAAATTGTATTTGTTCGCTCCATGATTTCATATTCGTCTTATTCCCTGAAGAGATTTCTTGCCTTTATAAGTGCTGAAAAATATTATTGTGCTGATAAGCAATGCCATAGTTAATACAATAATTCATAGCACGTGCAGTGGCACACTTGTCACGGTTGGCGTGACTTTATCAGTGGACTCTACATTGCCCACTTTCCCAGTTAGGAAATGAAACCCTCCTTATGTAATACGGTAGACCTCTACCTCATGAAAAATGTATGTGATTTTTAGGTGTGTAAATTATTGTAATGATTCAACATGCTGAGACAGACTTCTTGTACTGACTAATGATGGCGGAAAAACACTCTGAATTCGTAAAATGTTAAACTGTCTTTTCCATATTTTTAAATAAAAAGTGAGCTTCTCTAACATAGTGTGTAATATTATTTCAAGTGTCGCATTTGTCTTAAAATGATCACAGACAGACGTACAGATACACTTGTTTATTTTCCATCGGATATTTTGGTAATCCAGTATAAACCTCTGCCAAAGAAAATCATTGAATTTATACATAAATCTTACTTATTTACATAAGTAATGTATCAAATAAAAATATTCTCTGCATTGTTTTTATTTCGATTTTGGAGTGTGAACCTCACGTCGTTGTGTTCTTAACAGACGCAATGTGTTGATAAAAATACTTTGATTACATCATTTAAAGGCATCAGAAAAATAACTTCTATCCAGACAACGGCTGAAAACCATGTAACATCAAGAAAGAAACATCAATGAAAAAATATCTGTGTTTCCTTGTGACTTTAAAGTCTTTGACCAAGCCTTGTGTGTTCAAAATAAGTCAGTTCAAATTGTAACAATCAATAAACAATCCTTGCTCAACCTTTTGCTCTTAGGTGACCTATAAATGACTGATCTGCTATTCAGATAATATAAGATGCACTATATGCATTGACAAATATTGCATGTAATTTATACCAAATGTTGTTGGGATATGGCAAAAAAGGCAATTAATGAGAAATGACATCAACATTGACTTTAGGTTCATATGCACATACTTTTTATTTCCCAAGATTTTATGCCCTTTGTGTTTGTTTAAGCTTGACCCGTTATGTTACTGTCCCTCTATGTGCAGTTTGGTTTGAGCTGAATGTATTTTGTAATGAGCAACTAATATTATATTTAATGGATGGTTTCAGTTGTACAGTGCAGCCCTGTGAATATTCCCTTGCATGAGAAGAGGAAACAATATTTAAAATAGCTCTCCAACAATAGTGGAGTCAACAGAGATAAACATGTATGATGCCTAGAGACCACATCTAAATTTACAGTCTAATCATTGGCATGAAATGCATCTGTCCCATTGAAGGGCAGCAAACAAACAGACAATACCTGCCACATTTCTGTGTAAAATATAAATGGTAAAGCACAATAAATCTGGAGTCACTTTAAAAGCAATACGGACCCTTTGATTGACAGCCTGAATAAAGTAAATCACACAAATACTACAGCAACATTAAAGGCCACCATAACCACTCAACCCTCAGAAAGTTTAAACACGGTTTCCTAGGTTCCAGCCTGGAGACCAATCAGTTTCATTCTTATAATTGTTCAAAAATTTGTTAATATTGCAGTACTGTAATTTTCTCAGTGGCTATATGTCCAGCTACACACACACAAAAAAAACAATGAATCAAAGTTAATGAATCAAAGGCATACAGTACATATTTTGAAATGCATCCTTTGGCAACAGAGAAAAACAAAAACTGATGTGCTGCTTATGTAAAAAAAAATCACTTGTCATACCATTTGGATTAGTTATGTCACTATGTAACTACACAAAACAATCGGCGAAGATATGCAAGTAAAATTACAATGTAAAACGATGAATAGATGTGGCATTTTTGGAGTTGTTTTTATGGCCCGGCCTTGACAGAGAAAAAAATGATTTAAAAAAGATATATATATAAAAAGGTACATGTACAGTCAATGTGAATATACTTATTCTACAACTAATCAACTGACCAGGAAGGCAAGGATAGAGCTGGTGTCACCTTACATCACTTTCTCCTGCTCAAAATGAAAAACAAAACCCACCTCTTCAGAGACTAAAAGCAAGCATGAAACAGAACAAAAGCAAGCTAGCATGACAAAACAGTTACCCACTGCATCATTAAAAAGGTCACCAATACAAAAAATGGGTGAATGAGACGTCATTTCCAATTCGTAATTCTTTTCCAATTCCAAAATAAAAGGTGCTCAAGAGCTATAGTTTGATCCATATCTTAGACATTCACGTTACAAAAATGATAATACTTTGATCCTGATAGTCTGCAATTCCAAATAAAAGTCAAAAGAACTTAAATCTTCAAAGTTCATTCATTGTGTTACGTGCAAATCATCCATTTGCAACAATATGTGAGGGCAAACAGTAGCAAGCTCTAAAAGAGATACCCCTGAAACATTTGTGCAAACGTGACAGTAAAAATTGACCCCATCACCCCCAGAGCAACAATTCTAACCTCACAAACCATTGGATCTGTGCTAACAACAACCTTAAAGGGATAGTTCACCCAAAAATGAACATTTGATGTTTATCTGCTTACCCCCAGGGCATCCAAGATGTAGGTGATTTTGTTTCTTCAGTAGAACACAAACGAAGATTTTTAACTCAAACCGTTGCAGTCCGTCAGTCATATAATGGAAGTGAATGGGAATCACGGCTTTGAGAGTCAAAAAAACATACACAAACAAAACCAAATTAAACCCTGCGGCTCGTGACGATACATTGATGTGTAAAGACATGAAACGATCGGTCTGTGCAAGAAACTGAACAGTATTTATATCGTTTTATACCTCTGATTCACGCAATGTCCGAACTGTCCTGAGCGCGTTCTCAACAGCCGGCGGGTGACGCGTCTTCTTCTTCTTCTTCTTGCTTTACGGGATATTGCAGACTTATAAGTGCATTACTGCCACCTATCTCTCAAATGGACCATTGACACGCTATTTACAATCTCAATTAGGAGTGTCAATGGTTCGGACATTGCGGTGAATCAGAGGTAAAAAACGATACCCTGGGGGTAAGCAGATAAACATCAAATTTTCATTTTTGGGTGAACTATCCCTTTAAAGTGGAGCTCAAATCCCTGTTCCTTAAAACAAATGCTCATTCTGTCCTTCTCATCTACAAACAACCCAACAGAAGCTTCTCTCGCAAGGCATAACAGGACAAAAAAAAAAAAGACAAATTTATTAGACGAAACTTAAAATCTGAAATGATAGTATACATCAGTCACACTTTAACCCGATTAACCTGCCTCGACTCAAGACTGGACGGTTCCTCTAAATGACTTTAATCTCAGCCCAAGTGTGGTCTTAAACGCAGGGTGCCCCATCGTGAGGCTTCCCACCTGGCAGTATGTGACTGCGTGTGCTGATGTGTTTAAAGCATTGCGAAGTTCTCAGGAGTGCAGTTCAGATGGGTGGAGGTGCTGCTTCCTCCGGGAGATTTCAAACCCTTTGTTGTGGCTCCTACCAGGGTGTCTGCATGGACATCGTCTCCGATCATGATGCCTGGTCCGTGCAAGAGATTCCGCTGGAGGCCGGCCAACATGGTCTCGGTGGTGACGGTGCCGAACTCGTAGGTGAAAGTCCCGTAGAACACGAGGATGACTACAGTGAAGACCCACTCACAGATGGCCGCTGCATGTTGTAAAACAAAGCTCTCATGGATGAAAAATATCCCACCTGAGAGGAACCATCAAGGATTCAAACGTTTTCAAAAATGAAAGCTCACAAGGCACAGCGGCCCAGTTCACTCAAAAATTAAAATTCTGTCGTCATTTATTCACTCTCAAGTTGTTCCAAACCTGCATGGGTTTCTTTCTAGTTTAAAGAATGTGGGTAAGCAAACAGTTGCTGGTCTCCATTCTACAGTAAGGCTATTGAAGTCAATAAAGGTTTCACACCAGGTTAGAACTAGCCACCAGTCCCAAGAACTTCATTTTCCCCTAGGGCAATTTTCCTGGTTGCACCATTCTACAACATCAACAACTGAAGAATGGATGACAGAGAAGTGGCTGGACTTCGGCGTCGGTTTATCTATCACTGTTTTCCATGTTTGTAATGTAAGTATGAGGCTGCTTTCCAGTCCATTTTTTTACGCCCTTCACTCGCTAACTTCCCTCCATCTCATTTACTCGGCATGTCATTGATTATGCTTCATGAGTGCCCACTACTGAACCCTTGGAATGGGCTGAATCGGAACGTCCTAAGCCCTTGATCACTTAGAATCCGCTATGGAGTTGGTTTATTGTTTACATTTTTCCCCTTACATATTTGTTTGGTGCAGCATTCTATATTTATATAGGTATGCTTGGGCTGTTATATATATTTATATATTATAGAGTTGTTTGGGGTGGGAGATAAATTAAACGCAATCTGCGATGACGTCATAATCGTGTTGCATTGCAGTCTATAGAGTGGCCTGAAGTGTGCATATGAAGCACACTCGCTTCCTCAGTCAAAATCGAGGGGTCGAGCGTCCCTCTGTCCATATAAACTTCCCTCGTTCACTTCACGAAGTGGAACGCCCTTCAAAATGGCAGCGGGGATTCCCCCAAGGGGAAGTGCTTAGGGAAGTTCGCGAGAGCGTGTCTAAAAGTGGAGTGGAACCACTGATCTATAATAGAGAAAAGAAAAAGTTATTTATATAGATCAGTGAGTAGAACGCAGCGTTTACACAGCTCTTTCAAAATGGCCAGTGTCAGCATTTGCCAGTATGGCATGCATTCAGTCAATCAGTGTACACTTATGCTACATGGTAGCTCCTCCTGGGTTAGTCTGAAGTAGGAGCTAATTTATTCCCCCCAAAATCTGTTCCTATATCTAACATCATTCCCAGGTCCCGAGGTGCGAACACGCCAAAAAACGTGTACTTCCACCAATAGTTATTAGAACTATGTAACATTCTTCTGTGCAAAAGCTCCTAATAAGGACTTGGTTACCAAGGTTTGGAACAACTTGAGGGTGAGTTAATGATGACAATTTTCATTTTTGGGTGAACTATCCCTTTAACTTACTTAAAGCCATGGATTATTTTATATGGAGCACAAAAAAAAATTTTTTGGTGAACTATCCCTTTTAAAAGCCTAAAGGGAGAATAGAGAAACCAGTACAATTCCTCAGAAGAAAGAATGTCATTCAGTTTGGAATGACATGAGGATAAAGAAGTTTTCATTTATCCTTTAAATTGCACACAGGTGATATTATCTAAATAAACAAGACAAATAAGCAATGCATATCAAGAAAAATTGTAAACACACACTTATTCTTCATTTTACAGTCATACTCAACAAGGAAGGATACTGAGAACCAGTGTGATGAGAGCACCAGTAGCCAGTGCCACACGCACGTGAGCCATCCAGTAGTCCAGAGCTGTGACAGCCACCCGGTAGGTTAGCAAACATTGCAAACTCACAAACAGAATGCCTGCTGGGAAGGCGGCGCCCGCACCTACATAGTGAAGTGTTTTAGCGTGGTCCACCTAGTCGAAAAGCAGTAGAGTGCTATTCAAGTAATAATAAATCGAAGTATTGAAAAACAAAACAAGTACTTTTGAAACATGATGACAGACACTGTGTTGGATTTAATATTTCAATTTATGACTTTTATTTTGATATTCATTTTGGGCTGTGAATTGAATTTCTAGTGGGTTAGTCTGGTGTCACTTAATTCTAGTGACATCTAACCTAGAAAAAGTGGACTGAAAAACACTGCAAACTTTGTCTTCCTACAACAAGAAACTTGCCTATTGCACACTCAGCATACGGAGATGGAAGTGCTATTAAGGATGAGGGAGTAAAATGCCCTCTAAAATCCATTCTGAAGAATGAGATGGCTGCATGAATGGATCAATACTAATCACTTTGAGAACATCAACCTCTCTGAAATGCACTGATGTTGATCAACGCATCAGTCTGATGCACTGAATTTATGGCCGGTGAAAAAACTAAGGGTGAAGCTTCAGCCCTTAATATCTTCTCATGCAGCACTAACAGATGCCCAAATGCTTGTTACCATTTTTGGTTTCAGTGATGTGAATGGTGAGTGGGGCAGTCTACTATGAGCTACTATGAGATGTGTTTATCAGATGATAATCATACATGGAACTAGGGCTGCACAATAAATCGAAATGGAATCGAGATCGCGATTCGACAGAAGCTGCGATTGTCATGCGTATCTTTCAGTGAAGCACGGTTCTGTGATCAGCAGTAAATCTCAATCCAAAGGCCAGAGGGCGCTCTCGTGCTGAAACTCCAAATACGCCTCGCAGTAGAAACACAGAAAATGCCTATCGCTGCACCTGAATAAACAGAAGATTCAACTGCTTTCATTGATTCAACGTGACTAATAAACACACGACTACGGCAATATACGGTTTATCTGAGTTCTTATTATTATAATTTTCATTAAAATAAAGTGTATTTATAATGCAATGCCTTTATCCCTGCTTAGAATACTATGAAATATGCCGCGTGCCTTATTCTGTGTAAGAAGCCACATCATCTCACAGAAGGATTTATTTCAAACACTCGACTGACGTTATGAAGTGAGTTTGGAGTAAAAATATGTTATTAAATGTGGTATTTTCACATGCTTTCAGATGGAGCAGCATTTACTTCACAGAGCCGTAGTTCACTGAGAAGCTATGCAAACAGCTGTCATTATCGCGAACGATTTCTTCGATTTCATAACCGCACAATAAAATCGTCTGCGATTTTTTTGCATAACTTGTCAGTGAACTACGGCTCTGTGTAGTAAATTCTGCTCCATCTGAAAGCACGTGATGATGATTTCCTGCTGATTACAGAACCGGCATTACTGACAAATTGCGCATGACAATCGCATTCGATTAATCATGCAGCCCTACATGGAACTGTGTTTAGGCAGAATTGTGTGACTGACCTGGAAGTTGCCCACCATGACCAGTCCCAGAGCATTGGTGCATCCAGACACAAGTCCACTGGTGTTGAGCCAGCAGTGGTTCCTGTGCTCGATGATCTGAGCATACCGTAGCAGACACACCAACACCACTAGTACACATAAAAACAAAACAGGAACACTAAGTAAAGCAACCAGGTCATTTCACATGTTTTGTTTCTGTTCATTTTTGTTCAGTGGTGTAATGTAACGAAGTAATAATACTTTGTTACAGTACTTAAGTATTTTTTGGCAGTATCTGTACTTTACTTGAGTTTTCATATTTCAGCCAACTTTTACTTTTACTCCTCTACATTTCCTAATTAAAATGTATACTTTTACTCCGATACATTTCCCCGAAGCATATTCGTTACTTACTACAAAATAGTCAGAAGTCAAAAGAATACGGACTGCAGGAAAGCAGGTTTGAGGAATCAGTGGTCTGGTGTCTGCAAGTTAGACTCCTAAAAACACCTTTGCTCATGTGCAAACAAGCACACGCACAACCGCAGATGATTTTCCACTCAAGTCGAGTCTGGGGTGTGCGATACAGCATCATCTGTGATAATATGGTAAGTGTTGTTGTAATGATGTGCAATCTGACATTATCAAGTGTATCGCCAAATCACACACAGTGTGTGTAAAAATTAATATTTTTTATTTTATTCACATCTCATTTTTATTATCTGTGTGTTGTTGTCTCCGTGTACTGGAAGCTTGTGACACTATAACAAATTCCTTGTATGTGCAAACATACTTGGCAATAAAGCTCTTTCTGATTCTGATAGTTAAAAACAAAACATTAGGCCAATTTATGCATCTGTAACTGCAGTTTAAATGCATCCATGTCCCCTCTGAGATACATAAACTGTGTAAATACATCTATATGCTATTTCAGATGCAGATTCCAGAAATGTTTTCTTATGTTGGAATGAAAAACACTAAGTACCGGATGAAATGCTTCTTATTCTTACCCAAAAATACAAAATGGAAGAAAGAGTTCAAACGGAACACAATCTTGCTACTCAAGCTGTGTATGAACATTTTTTTATATATATTTATTTGCTTCTTTTCCATTTCGCATTTACTTGTACTTTTACTTTCAATACTTAAGTACGTTTAAGATTTAAAAAATACTTTTCGTACTTAAGTTCAATAAATATCACATACTTTAAGACTTTTACTCAAGTACTATTCTAAACGGTGACTTCAACTTCTACCAAAGTCATTTTCTGGTAAGATATCGGTACTTTTACTTGAGTATGGCTTTCAGGTACTTTATACACCACTGTTTTTGTTCAATAGTGTATAACATTTGTACACTAAGGATTTCATTTCATTAGATAACAAAATATAAAATCAAGTAGCATCTACAAAAAGCTGATGCTAGAACTTTTCTCATAATCCACTTTAGTTTGAGAGTATCCAAATACATAAAAAAATAATAATTAAATTGATCAAAAGTGACACTAAAAACTTTTAATGTTACAAAACATTCGATTTCAAAGATATGCTGTTATTTTGAACATTCTTTTCATCTAAGAATCCTAAAAAATGGTTTAAACATAATATTAAGCAGCAAATCTGTTTTTTGTTTGATAATCTGTTTTAAAACATTGATAATGATAAGAAATGCTTCTTGAGCACCAAACCAACACATTATAATGACTTCTGAAGGATCATGTGACCCTGAAAACTGTATAGAATTTATCAGCACAGGAATAAATTAAATTCTAAAATATATTAAACAGAAAAGTTATTTTAAAATGTAATAATATTTCACAATGTTCGTTTTTACTGTATATTTAATGAAAAATATGAAATTGATGAATTTTTTTTCTTTTAAAAATCCTAAAATTTTGAATGCCAATGTATGTTCGAAACTTGAAGGTTGAGCTACATATACATGTTTAACTTAGATTTTGTTCCGTAATGCAAATGCATTCACACATTTTTTTTAAACCATGTTTTTAGTGTTCAAATACTTAGCCTACACAAATCTTATGGTTTTTATTTCCATTTATAAGATTTATTATTTAGGTTATAGTGTGGTGTATAAAAGTTTGTAATAACACCCCTGATTTCATGTCACGACAGAAATAGAAGCAGATGACAGCCAACCTTCAACAAGACAAGGACAATCAAACCCCTAAATCACATAATCGCAACATATCAGCTCACTCATAACACAACACATAATGAAGCAAGCGACACAGGAAAACATTCATTTAAGGTGACGCAATAAGAAGCATGTCTGCAAGTCTCATGCAGGTATCTGTTTTTGCATCACCTCTGCCACTCTGAATGCTGAATGCTTCCATTCATGCTTTTGTTCTCCATTATTTGATATGTCACTGCCGGTGTAGAATATGTGGAAATATGAGAACAAGCAGTCTTACCCATGAAAGCTCCCACATTACCAATGAGACTGAACAGACAGCTCTCGGGAGGGAAAGATCCACATTTACTGAATCAAAGTGAAGACAAAGACACTGTCAGATCATGCTGGAAATAAACACAGACTCGAAATAAAGTGCACATGACTACCTGATGAGGGGGATGTCTTGAATGGTGCAGCATGTTTTTGGGAAGCCCGGCTTGGCTGTTTCATCTGTGCATGTTACATTGTATGACCTTTACAAAAAACAGCATTGATTATCAAATTACATAAACATCACACGCTTTAAACAGACTGAGTGAAACAAGCCCAACTTACCAGTTTTCGACAGGACAAACATGGTGGTTCATTACAGCCATTGCATATCTGAGGACACAGCAAAACAACACTGTATTGTACGTGCTGGCAATTTCATACATTTGAATTTGTATATGTGGGGAAAAAAGCTCAGATTTCAACTTTTAAAAAATATTTGACGTAACAAATTATAATTAATGCATTTTAAAGTGCCCCTATTATGCCAGTTTTAAGGTTGCTAATATTGTTTTATGAGTCTCCTAAAACAGGTTTACATGCATGCAAGGTCAAAAAACACGTTAGTTTTCTCAAAAAGTAGATTTAATTTTACCTAATTTCTAAATGATTCGTAAACGACTCGTGCGAAGCAGTTTAAAGAATCAGTCTCTCTAAACCCCTCCTTTCCGTGAGCCCTCACTGCTGTGATTGGTCAGATGGCACAGTCCTTTGTGATTGGTCCAGAGCCGAAGAGAGATTGGCTCTGGATTGGTCTACCGCATACAGCGCGTGTCGGAAACGAAACGCCCATTGCCATGACGGACTTGTCAATACAACACATAGAAAAGATGGTATCGATTGTACCTTCCCAATTCGAGCCGGAGTCTAATGATGAAACGGTTGAACTGGCTGATCGACAAGAGACTGATTCACAAGCACGACTGGAGCAGGACGTTTCTCAGTGGTAAGTGTCAAGTGTTAACAA
>NW_015505374.1:845094-866672 GCF_001515645.1 Sinocyclocheilus grahami
GATTTCAAAGATATGCTGTTATTTTGAACATTCTTTTCATCTAAGAATCCTAAAAAATGGTTTAAACATAATATTAAGCAGCAAATCTGTTTTTTGTTTGATAATCTGTTTTAAAACATTGATAATGATAAGAAATGCTTCTTGAGCACCAAACCAACACATTATAATGACTTCTGAAGGATCATGTGACCCTGAAAACTGTATAGAATTTATCAGCACAGGAATAAATTAAATTCTAAAATATATTAAACAGAAAAGTTATTTTAAAATGTAATAATATTTCACAATGTTCGTTTTTACTGTATATTTAATGAAAAATATGAAATTGATGAATTTTTTTTCTTTTAAAAATCCTAAAATTTTGAATGCCAATGTATGTTCGAAACTTGAAGGTTGAGCTACATATACATGTTTAACTTAGATTTTGTTCCGTAATGCAAATGCATTCACACATTTTTTTTAAACCATGTTTTTAGTGTTCAAATACTTAGCCTACACAAATCTTATGGTTTTTATTTCCATTTATAAGATTTATTATTTAGGTTATAGTGTGGTGTATAAAAGTTTGTAATAACACCCCTGATTTCATGTCACGACAGAAATAGAAGCAGATGACAGCCAACCTTCAACAAGACAAGGACAATCAAACCCCTAAATCACATAATCGCAACATATCAGCTCACTCATAACACAACACATAATGAAGCAAGCGACACAGGAAAACATTCATTTAAGGTGACGCAATAAGAAGCATGTCTGCAAGTCTCATGCAGGTATCTGTTTTTGCATCACCTCTGCCACTCTGAATGCTGAATGCTTCCATTCATGCTTTTGTTCTCCATTATTTGATATGTCACTGCCGGTGTAGAATATGTGGAAATATGAGAACAAGCAGTCTTACCCATGAAAGCTCCCACATTACCAATGAGACTGAACAGACAGCTCTCGGGAGGGAAAGATCCACATTTACTGAATCAAAGTGAAGACAAAGACACTGTCAGATCATGCTGGAAATAAACACAGACTCGAAATAAAGTGCACATGACTACCTGATGAGGGGGATGTCTTGAATGGTGCAGCATGTTTTTGGGAAGCCCGGCTTGGCTGTTTCATCTGTGCATGTTACATTGTATGACCTTTACAAAAAACAGCATTGATTATCAAATTACATAAACATCACACGCTTTAAACAGACTGAGTGAAACAAGCCCAACTTACCAGTTTTCGACAGGACAAACATGGTGGTTCATTACAGCCATTGCATATCTGAGGACACAGCAAAACAACACTGTATTGTACGTGCTGGCAATTTCATACATTTGAATTTGTATATGTGGGGAAAAAAGCTCAGATTTCAACTTTTAAAAAATATTTGACGTAACAAATTATAATTAATGCATTTTAAAGTGCCCCTATTATGCCAGTTTTAAGGTTGCTAATATTGTTTTATGAGTCTCCTAAAACAGGTTTACATGCATGCAAGGTCAAAAAACACGTTAGTTTTCTCAAAAAGTAGATTTAATTTTACCTAATTTCTAAATGATTCGTAAACGACTCGTGCGAAGCAGTTTAAAGAATCAGTCTCTCTAAACCCCTCCTTTCCGTGAGCCCTCACTGCTGTGATTGGTCAGATGGCACAGTCCTTTGTGATTGGTCCAGAGCCGAAGAGAGATTGGCTCTGGATTGGTCTACCGCATACAGCGCGTGTCGGAAACGAAACGCCCATTGCCATGACGGACTTGTCAATACAACACATAGAAAAGATGGTATCGATTGTACCTTCCCAATTCGAGCCGGAGTCTAATGATGAAACGGTTGAACTGGCTGATCGACAAGAGACTGATTCACAAGCACGACTGGAGCAGGACGTTTCTCAGTGGTAAGTGTCAAGTGTTAACAGGTTTGTGGTAATTATAAGATGCAATAAAACAAATTTACTCTCACAGTGTAGGATACAGCGTCTTCTACACATGATGTTAACCACACAGAAATTTTACTGTTTGTGGGCGGGCAAGTTGGCGACGTAAAACGTTGGAAAGACATTATGCAAATGTGTTACTTCGTGACGTAGAGCCGTAACAGAATAAGATTCGAATTCCTGACGACTCGTTTAGGCAATTGCGAGCTAACTCTTTTTTTTTAAAGACAATAACTTTATTTATCATGCACTGTCGGCTTCACAACTTTGCAGATAGTTTATGTTCACAACTTCACATACAGCTACAGTGTATGAAAGGTAATATTCGAAAAGGATAATAGGGGCACTTTAAGATGGATTTGAATCATGGGTTGCAGCATATTAAAACTCACACTATCCATATCCCAGTGATAGAGAAGGCAGCCAGGCTGACAGGCAGTATGATCCAGGCAGTCATTGGTCTGACAGTGAGGCCAGTCTGTCCCAAGCATGAGGGGGAGGAACACAGAGGGCTGGCAGGGTGAGACACAGGGGGGATGACGAGGGGGCACTGACATGCAAGGACACACAGGGAGGGGACATGAGAGGAGGAGAGGGATGCCACGCTGCTCCTTCCTTCTGGCCGCCAAATCCAGGCCTAATCAGTGTTTTCAGGAAACAAAGGAGGTGAACAGTGGAGAGAGAATTAGACAAACCATTTTAGAAATGCTTCAAATGAAATAACCACTTTAACTTTAAAGTCCACTTTAAAGTCTTGGAACATAATTTGCAATCCGTTTTACTTCCATAACGTGACATTTTGCAGAGCGAGACAGAATGTTCAAGAAGACAAAAATGTGAGTGGAACAAAAGGTCAAAAGATGAGGGATTGATGACATTGGCCATAAAAAAAAGCGCTTTCAGGGTGGAGCAAGGTATTACAATTATTACTAAATTACTTTTAATGGAATAATTTGCACTGATAAATCATTCCAAAAATGAAGACCATGAACGTGCATTAAAGTCACAAAGAGACAGAAGTAGCGACAGATCTTTTCTTTCATGTTGTGACGAACATCCAAAGCGCAACGGGTTATCGAAAAGTCAAAAATGAAGGGTGGGGTCTTGGTTCTATCTGGTTGTTGATTGGATGAAGAGCTTGTAGTCACTTGTAAGAAAAGCATTAAGAGGACTACAAGATTGAAGAAGTCCAGTATACGTCATCCAGTTATTTTCTGGTTTAAAATGATTAATTCAAAATAATAAATAAATAAAAAAGAAAGGAGCGAGACAGAATGTTCAAGAAGACAAAAATGTGAGTGGAACAAAAGGTCAAAAGATGAGGGATTGATGACATTGGCCATAAAAAAAGCGCTTTCAGGGTGGAGCAAGGTATTACAATTATTACTAAATTACTTTTAATGGAATAATTTGCACTGATAAATCATTCCAAAAATGAAGACCATGAACGTGCATTAAAGTCACAAAGAGACAGAAGTAGCGACAGATCTTTTCTTTCATGTTGTGACGAACATCCAAAGCGCAACGGGTTATCGAAAAGTCAAAAATGAAGGGTGGGGTCTTGGTTCTATCTGGTTGTTGATTGGATGAAGAGCTTGTAGTCACTTGTAAGAAAAGCATTAAGAGGACTACAAGATTGAAGAAGTCCAGTATACGTCATCCAGTTATTTTCTGGTTTAAAATGATTAATTCAAAATAATAAATAAATAAAAAAGAAACAAATGCATAAGCTCAGAAAATAGATTTTTATAATAGTTTTTTTTTTTACTTTAAGAAAAGACAGAGAAACTATTTTGACGTCAACTAGAGCAGCCAAACAAATGTTCATGCACGAGTATTAGTTGTCAGTCTCAGTGTTTTTAGTGTTTGATTCCACTTGCAATTTGCCCTTTTGACCCATTGATTAAATATCTAAAAGCACTTCTAGTCCAAAGTCAATCCTGCAGTTTGAGCGTGTGTGCTGCAGTGAACTTTGTTGTAAAAATATAAGCTTTTCTGGAATTCTGAAACACATGACAAGCAATACTGAAGAGTGGTTGATCACTTATGAGCTGTGGTACAATGACTACAATGCTGTCTATACAGGCAGCCCACTAGGTTTTCAAGCATATACGTAATCAGAAAATCTAAACCTTATTTTAATATACAGTACACTAAATGCATCAGCACATAAAAGGCTGCCACCGATGTTCACATCGAGTCGTCGACTAAGTTAGTCAGGCAGGTGAATGTGCTGCTGTGTTCGTGTCACTCATTTGCATTAGTTCAAACTAAAGTGTCATACAGGTGGCCTTCGTTGATCTCACTGTATCTTTTGTATAACCAAATAGCGTTTGCAAATCTTCTGGTTCGTTTCTAAATGTACTGGCTGATTGTTTCAATTCTCAGGTAGCAGCAGTTCCTTGTTCACTAGCAATAAAGCTAACGTTGGTTGTGTTTCGAAACCTTGTGCGCCGCCTTCCTAGACAGCATTTCGGAAAACAAGTCAAACGCAGCTGAGATGTCCCAAAATGCTGTCTAGGTAGACAGCTCACTCGGTTCTGAGGCAGCCATAGTGTCCACCAAAATCTTTAAACGACTACTGCCGCGCGAATTCCTTATTGCTTGTGAGTTCTAACGATGACACCAAGTTCTGCCCAAAATATCTGTGAAGATTTTATGTTTAGCAAGCAAACAAGACGTTCATATTTACATACCTTAAGCCCTGCTACTCCCTGCTTCCAACCTCACTTAACCTTGGTTGTTGCTTTAAGATAAGGCACTGTCACGAAAGCTGCTCCTCGCGCCTCACTGTAATTGTAGTTCTTCGTGTATTTAAAAAGAATGCGTTGCAAGGTGTCGCAATATTCGCTGGACTACTCCACCCACAATGCCAATGTACGGCGGCCGAGGGGTTCGAAAGAACTCGTCAAGATTGGTAATACAGCGACGTTCAAAGGTAAACAGCGTAACTGCAAGAAAAAAAATGACTTGAGAGATGTCATGTATCCATGTATTCTTATGTATCTAATATTTTCTGGCCAGAACAATGATGTTCCTTGTACCATATTACAAAAAGGATATAAAAGTAATAACATGCCTGTCCATTTTGGCTGTCATGTTGCTGTGACAAGAAGTTTTGTCATAGCTAGTAACATTTTATGATTAAAAAATGAATTATTTTGATATTAAGCTTGCATTGTTGTGTTTTATGTTTATAATAAGGTAATTTATTAATGCATATTTACTGTTTCAGTGTTTGTTGTGTCTGCCTAAATGCAGCAAATCCCTTTTTATACACATTAAGATGTCATCAATACAGCCAAAAGAAAATGAATTATATATTGCATTGTGTAATTGAGTATACGACTAATACACCTAATCATAACGGGGTCAGAAGAACTGCTTTTTTAAAATGTTCTCTAAAATATACTCTTTGGAAATGCAGAATGGATAGAAACAAACATCGACGAGATTAAATCCAACTGATTTATTATCATAGTCATGAATGAACTGACTAACTTTAATGAAATTTAAAGTAAGAATGCACAGGATAAGGGAAATGTAATTCTGATCAAAAAACTTTTTTTTTTGAAGTGTTTGGGTTTTAAAAATGTGTTTTTAGACTACATACAATTGTCCTTGTCTAAATAACTCCAAGTTAATTTTCTCAAATAAATGTAATTTAATATAGAACCAGCTTTACAATCTGGGCTTTAAAAATGTTACATGCCCCTAGATGGCAACAGACCACACTCAGTCACATCCCAGTATAGTAATGTCACAGTTCAGCATGGTGCGCTCCGTAAAGCTCACGTTTCCTTCTCGGTCGATGAGGATGACTGTATTGGTCCTGGGAAATACAAACACAAATATGACACTGGTTAAACTTCACAACTGGAGGTAAACTAGAAAGTGCAGAGAGAGAAAGAAGTAAAAGCATGATGGGACCTTGTGCCGTATCCTGGTGAGCGCACACACACTGCAGACAGAGCTTGGAGTATGGCCTTACTGAAGCCTACACCTTGACTCTCCTGTTCGAGGTCTGGGGTGTTTCTGAAAAGAGTAGAAGTGAGATTCTTATGACTCTAGTGTGACAAATCAAGCTGACGATTCGATTAAGATCTGAGCAGTTTTAGAATGCACAGAAATGCTACAGGTATTCACATTGTTTATAAAAAAATATTGAAAAAAAATGACATAAAATAATTAATAAATAATAATAATAAAAATAAATAAAGTACAGTAGTATACAAAATACAGTACACACTACCATTACCATAAGTCTCTTATGCTCATCAAGGATGCATTTATTTGATAAAACAAAAGTAATATTGTGAAAAATTACAATATTAAAACAACTGCTTATTACTAACAGTTGTGCTAATAGTTATTTTTGTGGATTCTTTGATGAATAGAAAGCTCAAAAGAACAGCTTTCATTTGGAACAGAGATCTTTTGTAACATTACAAATGCTTTATTGTCACTTGATGAATTCAATGAATCCTTGCTGAATAAAAGTATTATTTTCTAACTTACTTTTGAATGGTAGTGTATATACACTTAGTATATATACTAACTTAATCGGTTAGTTTCTAATACTAACTGATTAGTTGCAATGCAAAGCTTAGAAAATATAAGATATAAGAACTGACACAACTGCACGACTATTTACTTAAATATCATAACTGGTTTTAAATCAATTACTCTCACTGATGAATACATAATTAAATTATGAATGCAAATAGGTCCATAATGTCTAATTAGATGGCTCTCACTTCCATAACTTCAAACACATACACAGTTATAATGCAGAAAATGTATTTATTAAGAAGAAAACATATAACAGTGCTGTCTCTAAAAATGTAAAGTGATCATATAAAAAAAGAAATCTGTAATAAAAAAGTGAAAAACAACGAAGCTTAACATGGAAGTAAGTTAATTTGGACTCATCCAGTGTACGACTCTGAAGAGCTGCTTTTTAATATCTAAATTCATTTTGATTTGCTGCCCGCATTCACCTTATATAACCTATAGAAATGAGACTTCAAAAATCATGCTGCTTGTGCTTCAGAGTAACTTTCTAAAAATCCATTTGCTTTGTGTCTCAAGTGCTTCTTGAGGATCAAAAAGGATGGATGGTGGTTTGATGAAGAAAGGTAGCTGGACGATAAAGAGAAACAGAAAAAACGAGAGAATAAGAGAAAACTAATTTTCCTAATGAAGGAGAGTGCACACTTACAGCTCCTCATTATTGAGTATATGGAGCAGTTCCTGCATTAAGCCATCAGGGGACAGTGTTTTGTTCAATACACTGGTGAACAACCGTTTGCCTTGCTGCAGTTTTCTCCACGGAGTTTCCAGAAGAGAGTTACTCAACCCATAGATTCCTGCTGAAACAAACAATCATCCATCACTTCCTGTGAGCTCTGAGTGAGACACACCCACCAATCTGGTGCTGAACGAGCAAAAGTGGTCTGTATTGCAGACGGTAGGTGTAACACTGCAAACAAACAGCAGTGCTTTATGCAAGACCACTGGTGTCTGAACACAGAGCGCTAACTGAGGGACTGAACACACCTGCTTTGAGATGAATGGGCTCTGAACTGCCCTTGTTTCCATAGTAACACAATGTGTCTTCATTGGCCCTGCATCCAACAACACAGCGAGAAAAAAAAATTAGTTAGTGCTCACTGCTAAAACACAATTAAACACATATTTACAGCTATTTTTGCATCATTTGTCACTGTAAACACAGAAACAAATTCCATAGTTATGTAATGCATACATAAAGAACTGTAGAGGAAGTCAATGCAAATCAACACATCCTAATTAATAAAGTAGCAAAACTCAAAAGACAAAACAAGTCTATTTTACATATATACTTTATACTGTATACACATTTTTCACATGCTTTGTTATAGACAGAACGATAGACTGATAGACAGACATATAAACAGACAGACAGATATAGAGACAGACAGAAGGACAGATATATAGACAGACAGACAGACAGACAGACAGATAGATATAGAAACAGACAGACAGATATATATATACACACATACAGACAGATATACATACAGATATATAGATAGACGGACAGACAGATATATAGACAGAGACAGACAGATATATATATATATATATACACACATACAGACAGATATACAGACAGACAGATATACATACAGATATATAGATAGACAGACAGACATACATAGACAGAGACAGACAGACAGATATACAGTATATATATATATATATATATATATACACACAGAGTGACAGATAGATATACAGACAGACAGACAGAAGGACAGACAGAAAGACAGACAGATATATAGACAGACAGACAGATAGACAGTCTCTGTCCTTCATCAGCTCATGAAAGAAATCTTCCTAAATCAGCCTGTAATTAAGGAGGAGAGTGAATCTCCTTTCAGTTTGTATGTATGAGCTCAGTCAGTTCATCATTAATTTATGTGATTAGACATGTTCTTGTTTTCATACACATGAATCTAGTGGATGGATCCTCAGTGAAGCTCATTACTCCTGATGGAACTATGGTGATATAGCCGTGTGTTTCAGAGGACATTTTATTGGCCCAGGAGACAAAAGAGGATGGCTATGAAAGGAGAAATGGCCAATTTAGGGTTTTTGAAAGCACTTTGAGAGGGACATCAATAATGCTGGTTGAACAGTTTGGCAGCGATGGCAAACCACGATGAAGAGAAAGACAGACAGCGAGGAAAGGACTTCAGAAGCCTCAGAACTCTGGAGACTAGACCCCGTTGTATAAGTACTAGGGATAAAATAAGTATGCAGAATAAGTATGCAGAATGCTGACTTTCCGTAAAACCACATCTGTTTTTAGGAATCTTAAAAATGAATGTTTATTAATGGAATTTTGCTGAACTACACTACTTTTTTTAAGTGCACCGAAGAGATGCAATTAAAAGTTTTTCCCCCTCTGTATTCGGTTTCATTCATCTACATGTTCCACATATTGTTTATATTATATACTTAAAAAATTATTAGTTCTGTTCTAGGATGATAATTGATTAATGTACAGTGTTGGTACTAGTATATTACTCATTACTAGTTACTAATTTCAAAAGTAATATTGCTACTTTACTTATTACTTTCTTGCAACAGTAATTAGTTACACTAGTTACATTACTTTTTCTTCACGCCCCACAGAAGTTGTAACTGTGTATCTTCCACATAAAATTCTAGTGATTGATTCAAGTCACATTCAAGTAGAAGTGTTGTATTAATCTCATTAATTGTCACGTCCAGCTTGAAGCTAATTATCATTTCTCCATTACCCATATACGATTATATTTCATTAAGTTTGTAAGAAACTTTAAATTTCCAAAAAGATTTTTTTAATCATAGTAATATAATGTACCACATGCTGATCAGAGGGATGTGGGTGGGATGTAATGCCAGAGTAAAGTAAAGTAAAGTAAAATGATCATCTTTTTTCCTGACAAATTCAATATAATCCAATATTTCTATCTGCTGAATGTAAGCTTTTCCATATTCCAAGCTTGCCTGCTGCACTGGGGACATCACATGCATGTGAGAGTCGTGAAAATTATGAAAATAAATCGAGGAATTATTTGATTGTTGGATTTTAAATCAGTGGGTTGAGGCATCAAAAGTAACTAAGTAACTAAGCTGTTTTATGGATGGTAACTGTAATATTATTACTGAAATCTTATTAGTAATTAGTTACACTACTAGTTACTGCAAAAAGTAATATTAATACAGTAACTAAGTTACTAGTTAATGCCCAACACTGTTAATGTAACATTCCAGACATGCTAAAATACATAATATAGTAAAAGCTATGACACAAAACACCTGTAGCTACTGTTTATATCTTGTACCTTATTGTTTAAATATACATAACTCCCCATTACACCAGCTGTGCCTATAAAAAGTACTTAATTTGAGCAATCTCCACTGGCACAAACACAATACCTTCTAATAATGGCCTTATCTATCTCCACTAATGCATTAATTGCACTGAAAGACTTTAAACACTGGGGCATAAGAGCCAAATAGTCTTCTAATGATGTATTAATGCAGCACAATAATTGCTAGAAAAGTTACAAATTAATTTTGTACTGGAGACATGCTTTCACTAATATTATTTTCACAAAATAAACTCAAATAGCAAACTGTTCAGTTACCAGTTTTAAGCACTTTGCCAAGGGCACTTCGTTTTGAGATTTGGATCAGAAAGACCAAGCCTTATTCAGCTAAAACAGCCAGTCAACTCAGCAGACAAAAATTTTAGGGTTACACACCCATCTATCATACCAGCTTTCAGGGATCTAATTTTAACTATATCCATAGCAGTAACGCTATCCAGCTACTCCCATGAATGCCATACAAAATATATAGTAATATAATATAAGAATAATTATAATAATAAGTAGTTACTGCTGCCTTCAGTTTAAATGCCGTATTTCCATGTGAAATGAGAGACATTTATTTGTGAACTGCAGGTTTGCTGTCAGCTCCAATCAAGATTTTAACACCTTTAACACCTCTGTGCAAAGCCTACATTGCATTCTGACAGGATCAAAACCATACATGCTGCCACAGATATCTTACTTCCTCTACATGACCCCACCTTGACTGAATAATAAGCATCATTGACTTGTCACATGTGCACGTGTTCAAATAAAGTATTCTGCCTGACATCAGAAAGTTGCATTACATTTTAAAATACATTAAAATAGAAAACTATTTAAATTGTTTACAACATAAATTTATTTTAAATAATATTATTTCACAATATATCATATTTAGTCAAACATTTCACAGTATTAAGGTTTATACTGTATTTCTGATCAAATAAATGCAGTACAAGAGATTTAAAAAAATAACTTCTTAATGACCCCAAACAAAAGTTGCAGAAGTATAGAATGAGCCATTTTTTGCAGCCCTGTTTCAATAATTGTCTTTTTTTTTTTACTGGGGAGGAAATTCTGAAATTTACAGAATGAACACTTTAGTCTCTAAAGATCAAGGAAAATTTGATTCCTCTTGAAATGAGCTCTTGAAAGAATCTATATAGTGTATAAGTGAAAGCTGTGAGCAGCACACTCAAAGAGGAATTTTAATACCAAACCTGATCTGAATAAGCAGAATTTTTTTTTCATTGGGCTGAAAATATCACATAAAACATAAAGGCTATTATAAGTGTTGTCAGTCACATCCCTGTAGAGGAACAAACAAAACCTCTTTATCGTTTTGGAAAAGGCCGTCTCTATTTACAGAAGACAGCTGTATTGATTTCAGCACAAAATGCCCATTGTAATTCCTCAAGAGTTTATCTGGACATGTATCATTTTGTCCTTCGTGGCTGAGGAAAGAAAGCGAGAGTCCGATAATAATAATGATCTTGTTTATTAAAAGGGTAAACAAATGAATAACACTCCCCACGGCTATGGCTTTCTGTTTCATTACTGGGTTTTGGGTTCTGAGTGGCCTTCCAATGTATTTTCTGTTTATAAATATTTGCTTGAAGAGACAGAGACGAATGGACAAATGTTATCCCTCCAGTCCCTCAGATGGCAGCATGGACTTAAGTAATACATTACTAAATTAGCAGACAGCCTTTCAGCAAGCTAAAGGATGGGGAGATGATGACTTGTTTTAAGTATATCCTAATATCTAGTTAAATACACACTTCAGTGTCTACACTACTCAGCTATAGTATATGTGTTCACTCCTATTGCTATTGCTTATGTTACGGTCATTGTGAATGTATCCTCAGTCTACAAGTTTGCTAAACGTAAAATAAGTATATTTATCCTCTACACTGAACCACTATTATGGTATTATACACACAAAAACGTCGTTATTTTTTACCTTTAATATGTGGAATCATGAAACCCATCTTCTTAAATAGTCTCAAATTACTATGCTCTGAGAAAATCACGCTGCTGGAAACACGCCATCTGTTCGGACTATATTCTAAATAGACTTCTTGAGCTTCGGTATATGGAGAGCAGGTGGCGGCACCAGTGCCTGCTGTCCTTCTTAAGGACTCCAGAGCTTAGACAGTATCATCACTGTCATGTCATACTCATAACAAATGATAAAGAAAGTGAGATCATGGTTGAAAGTGAGTAGTAATTTTAGAGCTATTTCTCAAAGCTTTGTGTCTCTTTAAACAGGCTTGATATAGCACCAAGTGGTTATAATTAGTGACAAGTGGTTTTAATTAGTGAACTGACAGCTGAGATGTACATGGTTTAATTGGATTTAAATGAAAGATTCTGTAAGAATGCATCACATTATATATATATTTTTTCCCTGTGAAACAGCATAACAAAGGCATTTTAGGTTTTATTATTTGACAGCATTTTAATAAGTAAGCTGATTTGAACAAAATCGTATCATGAAATATCTATATCTAAATAATTAGTTTGATGTAGTTGTTTGAAAACTAAATTATGAACATATATGCCACCAAAAACCTTCACAAATACAACAACTTCACCTCTGAAAAATATCAAAACACCAAATTTGAACCTATTAGTGTGAATGAGCTTGCTTTCAAAAATTGAGGGAAATCACTAACAGTCATCCATTTGATTTATTCGAGGCATTCACCATTTAAGCAAGGTTATATATATTTGGAAAGAACCAAACAAGATTTGCCTTTCACCACTCACCTGAAGTCAGCAGTAAGGAGATTGAAGCCATTATATAAATGAGCTTCTGAAGACACTTTACGGAGGTACGCGAAACTGTCCAAGTTATCTGTCAAATAGTTGGACACCAGGAAACCTGAGTAAAAATGACAAATGAAGACAGGCATGTATCAATAATCCAATTTATTACAACCATGGATTGTGAAAGAGGAGGAATAGGTTGTGAACTGCTTGGCATTTTCATTTTGTCCACTCTCAAATATGTTAGAGAACTAATTGCTCAAATTAATGCAATTTGCTGAACAACATGTACAGAGCCATATTTCTCCAGCTCCTGCACGCAGCTGTTGTGTACAACCATCCAAATAACAGCTGGGTTGTTTGCATTATTTTTAGTGACATGGCTTTGGAACAGAGGGGTGGGGTGTGTTTGAGTGCTAGTGAGGTGTCAGCATATAAAGAGGCCTTGAAGAAGCTAAACAGACACTGGAGTGATGACAGTGAGTAGTCTAGCTCAGCTGAGTGGAGATCTGCAGTGAACAGCTGTTCGCGTCTCTGGCCTCACCACCCATATGCACGCGTTTATGTGAACATGTCAGCATTCATTAAGAATAAAATAATTAAGGCAACCTAGTGCTGGGCGGTATACCGGTTCATACCGAATACCGGTGTTTATTTTTGTTATGATATGAATTTTTAAAATACCACAATACCGGTGTATGTCGCTTAAACAACGTTAGGAACGCGACACTGTTTGGAATAAGTCCCTTTTCACTGTTGCACTGTGGTGAGGGAACAGCTGTATGTGTTATAAGCGTGAAAGTTCCGAAACTGAAGCTGTAGAACTAATAGAACGTGATGACACAGAAGAACTCATCCACAATATCCACATTGACCTCCACAAATATCCACCGCCTCCTGCTATCAGCTCCCGCGTCTCACACACACAAGCGTGACTTTAGCACTAGATTTAGCAACTTTCAGACCCTTTTAGCGGCTTTTTTCCATAGAATATTCATACTGACAAACCTAGCGACTTTTTTGGATAAACCTTAGCTATGGTTCAGTTGGAAGATTCGCCAGTGCTGTCCCGCGAACGCGAGGTCTGACTTTCCCGGAGAAGTGTCACCTCTCTCGGCGTCTGTTCTGTGCAGTGAGCGGCAGAGAAGCAGCACATTCAGTTGGCCGGACCACAGCCAACTCGTCAATAAATGAGTACAAAACAGCGTTTCCTAGCACCTGTCGCTTACTGATTGTTTGGAATTATAAATATGAGCGTAGTTCGTCTGTTAATATCACATGCACTTTTTTGTTTGTTGTTTTTTTTAGTTTGTTACTCAGACACAGGCAGTGTGCTGCATGAGACAAAAAAGTAATATAGCCAAAACAACCGCATAGCTGCTCTTTAGTGTTGATTTTACTAGATGATGCCGCGATTATAAATGACAGTGACTCCTGGTTACCATGTATTAGAAGGGGTCGTGTTTAGTCACTATAGTGTGGTATTTTTTGACAATATTCACTCATGACAGTAAAATAGGGCATTCTAAGTCAATATACTGCAGTATTTCCTCTCTCAATCAGTAAAAAATATGGTTAACACCCGGTCATGCATGAAAAAAAATACCGTCATGTACCGTGAAACCGGTATAATTTTGAAAAATACCGTGATATAAATTTTTGGTCATACCGCCCAGCACTAAGGCAACACCACTTAATATTCAGACTAACTTCTTCAGCATTGTGGGTTAGGAGTAAAGACCTTCCAGGAAGCATGTTAACAATGTAAACAAACTAAAACTGCATCATTAGAATAAGGTTCATATTGGATAGGGGTGCTCCGATCAGGATTTTTGAGGCCGATCACTGAAAGCAGTATCTGCCGATACGATCACCGATACCGATCTTTTTAAAGCCTTCTTTTTATCATGTAGAATTATTTATAGTGATGATCCAATCAAGATTTTTAGACATTTATTCAGGGCCTGAATTTCATTTTTGAAAATGAATTCCCCTCTTAGGTGACTCTTGTGAGAAGGGATTTTTTAATTTGAGGGGTGGAGGGGGGCACTTTTTTTGACATTTTTCAAAAAATATATATTTATCTCACCTAAATGTTTGATCATGCACTGCATTTTTGTTTTGACAATCGTGCAATTGTTGCACAATAGCTTACACACAAGCCTGATTTCATGAGCTGTATGTGAGGCAGTGTTACACCAGGTTCACACAAACTCCATTTGCGGTATAGCATCAACACTGACTGTGCTTTCACACAGGAGTCTGCTCCTGATCCATGGCTGTTTACTACAAACACAGCATTTATCTATTATTTTGATTTCAAATCCAAACATTGTAACTTAAAATGCTTTTTCAGCATTGTGACACAGTACAGTAAAACAGTCTTTAAAAGATGTTTAAATGCAATAAATATAAGAAACATTTTCTATGCTTTGCATTTAAATCTTTATTACAAGCAATCCTGCGGTTCATAAAGAACTTTGTTTTCCAACCTCCACGCGTGCCATCTATTATTGCCTCGTTTATCTAAAAGTGCTCTTTCCCTTTAAACCTAGCCAAAAAGCCATAGCCTATGTGCTGACTGTGAAACAAAGTAGACTTTAATTTTTTTGTTTTGACAATCGTGCAATTGTTGCACAATAGCTTACACACAAGCCTGATTTCATGAGCTGTATGTGAGGCAGTGTTACACCAGGTTCACACAAACTCCATTTGCGGTATAGCATCAACACTGACTGTGCTTTCACACAGGAGTCTGCTCCTGATCCATGGCTGTTTACTACAAACACAGCATTTATCTATTATTTTGATTTCAAATCCAAACATTGTAACTTAAAATGCTTTTTCAGCATTGTGACACAGTACAGTAAAACAGTCTTTAAAAGATGTTTAAATGCAATAAATATAAGAAACATTTTCTATGCTTTGCATTTAAATCTTTATTACAAGCAATCCTGCGGTTCATAAAGAACTTTGTTTTCCTACCTCCACGAGTGCCATCTATTATTGCCTTGTTTATCTAAAAGTGCTCTTTTCCTTTAAACCTAGCCAAAAAACCCATAGCATATGTGTTGACTGTGAAACACAGTAGACTTTAACTATATGCATTTATGGAGTAATTACTAAATTTTCGTGTCAATCCATGTTCATATTTACCGCAAACAATGCGCTGTTACTTTAATTCAGCGCGTGCAGCACAGTGAAAACGTGTGGAAACGATCTCTGCACTGCTGCAGACGCACTGCTCCTGGAAAGCACTGCCGGACCACAACTGTGTGCAGTGTGCACGCTTTATTACGTTAACATGAGTGCGAAAAAAATACGCACCGCATATGCACTGCAAACGGAGTAATGTGAACCTGGCATTATGTGTGTGTGCTGCGAGTGTGCATGAGCGCACTGGCAAGAATTAAAAAGAAATGCTATTTATAAACTTTAGTGACGATGCGACGCTGACTCGATTGTGACAATTCCTGTGTCAAGTGCCGCGTGCAGCTCACTTATAGTGCAGACGCGATGTTATTTTAAGCTATTTGCGCATTTTGAGAGAGAAAAAGACCGCCTATCAAACATCCCAAAGCGATTATCGACCGATAGTGATCGGTAGCCGATCAATCGGAGCACCCCTAATATTAGAGCATTGATATTTGAAAATGTAGATGAAAATGTAAAAAAGTATATAAAAAAAAACTGTTATTAAATCACAAGAGTCTCTGGTCCCTGGATAGGGCTCAGGTCCCTCCGTCCATGTTGGTTTATGGAAATTTTCATGCTCAATAAAATGGCATTTTTAAAATGGTTGTTTTCTCAGAGACATACACAAAGTAATGACTCATAACTCCAAAACTATAGCAATGAGAGTCAAATGGTAGGTATAATTTGATAGAAAACCTTTTACATTTTTTGAAAATAGATTTGTATTACATTTGGACTTTCTCATGCTGAGAAACGTCTGATAAAAGACAGAAAATAAATGTGCGCTCAAGGGAAATTTCACTTATCTTTGTTATTTGACATGTAATATCTCAGGAAGGAAATAAGATAGGAAGAAAATTTGTTCTGGATCAAATTGTATGGTGATAGACTCCAACATCCATTGGTAGAGCTTCTCAACCTTTTTCAAGATCAAAGCATAGTTGCATCTGCGAGCACCACCCGATTGGTTCGTCGCCTAGCCCAAATATACAGGTAGGTTTTGCTAGATCTGACTCTAATATACAATTGGTAGAGTTTCCAGAATATTTACAACGATGTTGAAAAAAACAAACATGGACGATTCCAGTAACACTGGATAACATGATTGCATCCCAGAAAGATGAGAGACATGTCTTTAGCCATGTAGCATGTTGCATCATTCCGTGAGGTATATCTCATGATTGATGCAATCGATTATGTTGATTTTGGGAGTCATTTCACTCAGGAGTAACCACTGTAAGTAATTGTTGTTTTTAATGTCATTTTCGATCTGTGCATGTTTGATGAAGTTCCAAGCGGAAAAGCCACATGAATGCTACATTTGTATATACTTGGCTACATGCGTGTCTGTGGGATTTTATGTGTTATGACTCCAGGAGGAATCAGGAATCTTTAGATCTGAGTGACGGATTATGGTGAGGTGGCCCTCTTTATAATCAGGACAGTCCGCTGAAAATAATGTCTCGTTCAAGTTTAAAGGGTTAAATGGTTTAACAACCACCCAGAATATCATAGAAACCACCTAGTAATACCCTAACCACCACCCAGATTATCCTACAAATAGCAACATGCTTAAAAACAGTAAGAAGGCCTTAATATAAATACAATACAAACTTTATTTCTATAGCACATTTAAAACAACTACTGTTGACCAAAGTGCTTTCCAGGACACATTAAAACAACAAGAAAAAAAAGCATACAGTCACAAAAGTCCATATAAAACTTTAACACTCTAGCCAGTTTTAAAGGTCACGCTGAAAAGATAAGACTTCAAACTCGACTAAAAAGCATCCATAGAAGGAGCAGATTTAATGTGACCACAACTTAACAACCATATAGCAACATCTTGATAAGATGGACAAAACTTTCTAGTCCAGTCCTCAGCCATATCTACAATGTTACAGAACTATTACAGGAAATTGTGAAAAATGTGGCCATTTCTATCATCATGTGTGAGTTTTACATAGGCAAGCACCACTCACATTTTCTTTAGAAAATATAGTTATTGTTATTATTTCTTTTGCTGATTTGAAAATCTAATTTATTTTTTATTTGTGAGAAAGCATTTTTTACAAGCCCCTTTGGGCTGTTTTTACTTTCTCAGCACTTCTGTTCTTTGGTAAAATTTATTTTAGCTTTATGCTTGTATATTATAAGCAAATACATTAAAAAAAATGGATTCGGAGGTGTGCATGTATAAAAGTGTTGGCTGCATAAGACTCTTCAGTATATTAGTCTATGATACATGTTTGCATATAGCAATTTTGATGAGAGACTCGATCTGCTCAAGCTATATATATATATATATATATATATATATATATATATACACAGTATATTAGGGGTGAAAATAAATGCAGGAAAATAATCTCTGCATGCCTGCTTACTTGAACAGAAAGTACATGGACAATGAAGGCTTTTAAAAGGTGAATTATGCTACTATTAAGGAGTAATTTGTCAGGGTAATACATTGATTAAGTGTGTCTAGTCAATTGCTCAGTAATAGTAGAGTACATTAATACAAATGGGTGAAAGATCTGCACTACCTCTCCCCATAGCATCTGGATTTTGCCGTGCTTCCAGGTAATTGGTCAGTGCGGCCAGTTTCCCTCGTTTGCTAATTCCCAGCCATGATCCGCCTTCTTTTCCCTCTTCCAGGTCCAGACCTAATGACAGAAAACAAAAAGTCACATTGTGATTTAATGTTACAGAACTATTATAGTTCTGTCTCTTTGTTTTACATTATACATTATATTACATTATATTAAATCCTGTCTGCTGGCTATAATAATAAAACCAGCAAGAGATCAGATATATATGTACTGAACAGCTCTGGAATGTTCACTGAGAATGACCTGAACTGAAAGTAAAGAATAATATTTTTCATCTTGATACTGAAAAGAAAGAAAAAGTACTTTATAGGCCCAAGTACACTGATCTGTCTAGTGCTTTGAAAAGGGGAGAAATTCTGAACAACTGAATCACTAAATTCTACCAAAAACAACAGTGCTAGATGGTTTCATGCAAAGCTACACAGCAAACCAGAGTGTGATTCATGTTTAGTAACAGCCCATTAATAATGGTAACATTTAGCTTAGTATCCTTAAAAACACCTGGCCTTCTCATCTTCACCCAAAGACTCCAACATTCTCATCCATACCCTACACTTCACTCTTCAGGCTTCTTCGTTAGCAGCCAAATTTATTTTTACCACTACACTAAAAGCACCCATGAACCATTCAATTCTGTCTGATCCAAGGATTGAATGGCAGAACATGGACAGAAAATAACTAAACAAAAGCCCCATGATCTTGTGGAGCCAGGGGAATGACTGATTTCTGTTCTGGGATGTATTGTTTAGCAGACTCTGTGTCATCAGTCAATTGAACAGTTCTTATTCCTTGAGGGTGGTCAGCTGAATCCTGACAATGGACACTTAATCAAACGTGGATGATTACCTTTTCCTCTCCTAATGTCAGATTGATTATGACTGAATTCCCACTACTGAGGCATGATGCAAGAGACTTAAATGTAATTATAACCCCTGTAAGGGAAACAGGTCAATTTAGCTCAAAGGGAATCATTTAAGATTTTAAAGGGAACTCCACCAATAATATGTAAGGGAATTAGGACAGAATCACTGTTTACGGTTGATCACTGAGACGGCCAGCGAGTCAGTGAACGATAGATGTCATACTATAGTGAAAACACTATTAATTAGCACAGTAACAAGATCGGCAGTTTAAGACATTAACTTGTGAGCACAAAACACGAGATACTTCTCTTTTCAATATAAATAAGGCTTTATTGGATAAATCTAAGACATATAAACTAATCTAACACACGCATTCACACACAAGTTGCAGATAGAGAGAAAGTGAGGAAATAATTAGTTTAAGAGAATGAAAATGTGAAATCCCAAGTTTACAGCAATATGTGCAATTGCATAGATCTGAACAACCATCAATCACTTAATTAACCCTCGCATTGAGTTCCTCAATGAGGTTAAAATTTATATTAAATGCACCAGTTCAGCTAGTATCCGGGGTTCCCTTCCTTGTCTGCCGAAAGGGGTTTCCCGCTTTTCTGATTGGCTGGAGGTTCAGTCTTGGGAAGCCAGTGATTGGGCGTTGGCTGGCGACGCGGAGCTGTGGTCTGCAGTTGAAGTTTAGACAGCATCGGAGATGCGGCGTGTAGCGTCTCGACCAATCTGACACACTAATTTTTATTTGATTTAACAAATCAATTATTCATTAGATTAACAAGTCGTCACAGTCCCCTCACTCAATATACTGGATGCCAGGATTTCGGCTGAACACCATCCCCCACCTTGGTCACTATGACAACTAATGTTTTGACCAAATCTTAGATTGTCTGATTCGGTCTGATATCCTACACCCCTCAAGCAGTAGATGCAACCAGCTTATCTTCTAAATTATTCTCTTTCCTAAGGAAAAAATAATCTTCAATAATTCTCTCCAAACTGAATGTTCTGACAAATAATAATCACTGACTCACTAGATGACGCAGTTTAAACCAGCATGAAGTATTTTGAGGAATTGGATTTTGCCATTTTCCAGTGGCATCAAATCTTTGAAAGGCATGGCAAGTTTATAGTGGGAGCATATACAGGCTAAACAAGAGCGGTGCAAGAATTAAGCCTTGTGGGACTCCGCATGTCATGGACGTCCACTTAGACTTATGCTCTGCTATACTCACATAATAACCTCTCCCTTTTAAGTATGACCTGAACTAATTGAGAACCATCCCAGAAAGCCTGACCCAGTTTTCCAGTCTCTCTAGAAGTATGTTATGATCGACAGTGTCAAACGCAGCACTGAGATCTAGTAGTACCAGCACTGATATTTTGCAAGAATCTGAATTTAAGCGAATATAAAGTTATTATCTTAATGAAATGTAAAACATATAGTAGCAAGTAGGGGTGGAATAGTTCAACTTACTCACGGTTCGGTTTGTATCACGGTTTTAGAGTCACGGTTTTGGTATGGTTCGGTATGTGCTGTGTTTAGGCAAAAACTATACTGTCAAATAAAAATAAAGAAAATAAGAATAATCTAACTAAAGGCAACATCACAAATAAATACAATAGAGTAAAGATACAAATAAAATAAACAGTGCTTTTCAGTTTTTTTTAGGTAGGTCTAACATTTAGTTTTCAGGTACAGAAATGTAATAAAGTAATGAAATGCAAAACAGCACTGCATATTTGACTGTATAAATTAAAGATGATTCTTTATTAAAGTTACAAAAGCTATTCAATCAAGAGCAGTGAGTGATTTCTTTGTTGTTGCTGTTTGATTAATATTAAGAATGTTAAAAGCTATTCAATCAAGAGCAGTGAGTGATTTCTTTGTTGTTGCTGTTTGATTAATATTAAGAATGTTAAAAGCTATTCAATCAAGAGCAGTGAGTGATTTCTTTGTTGTTGCTGTTTGATTAATATTAAGAATGTTACTTCAGAGAGCGAAAGCTTAATCCACGTGTTCTGAGGCGCGGGTTTGCGTGCTTCGGATGAGCGCATGCACAAATCTTCCACTGCGCGCACGCGCGCACGAGTGGCAAAGGTCAAACAAGTTTAGTTTAAACACAGATATCAAAGTGGGCTGTTCAGGTCTCACCTGCATCAGCACCCGGGTGATGACGAAATAAATGCTTATATTCCAGCATAGGGCAGTCGCATTGAACAAGAGTGAATGGTTTGTCTACGTTTTTTTTTTCTTTTTCCCATCGCTGTTGTTGTAATGTATTGGGAAGCCAGAATG
>NW_015505374.1:866829-905473 GCF_001515645.1 Sinocyclocheilus grahami
ATTGACAATCTCCTTGGAATTGTCAATAAGTGTTCTTTTGTGTTAATGTTGAAAACTGTTCTGTGACAGAGTGGTTTAGGCTTGCTTCAGACTGGCTAATGCTCGGGTCTGATTTATGACATCCTGTTGTCTTGGGCCTCTTGTGGAATGTTTTGACTCCTCGTGCCTCAATCATGTTTTGACCAAATCTTAGATTGTCTGATTCGGTCTGATATCCTACACCCCTCAAGCAGTAGATGCAACCAGCTTATCTTCTAAATTATTCTCTTTCCTAAGGAAAAAATAATCTTCAATAATTCTCTCCAAACTGAATGTTCTGACAAATAATAATCACTGACTCACTAGATGACGCAGTTTAAACCAGCATGAAGTATTTTGAGGAATTGGATTTTGCCATTTTCCAGTGGCATCAAATCTTTGAAAGGCATGGCAAGTTTATAGTGGGAGCATATACAGGCTAAACAAGAGCGGTGCAAGAATTAAGCCTTGTGGGACTCCGCATGTCATGGACGTCCACTTAGACTTATGCTCTGCTATACTCACATAATAACCTCTCCCTTTTAAGTATGACCTGAACTAATTGAGAACCATCCCAGAAAGCCTGACCCAGTTTTCCAGTCTCTCTAGAAGTATGTTATGATCGACAGTGTCAAACGCAGCACTGAGATCTAGTAGTACCAGCACTGATATTTTGCAAGAATCTGAATTTAAGCGAATATAAAGTTATTATCTTAATGAAATGTAAAACATATAGTAGCAAGTAGGGGTGGAATAGTTCAACTTACTCACGGTTCGGTTTGTATCACGGTTTTAGAGTCACGGTTTTGGTATGGTTCGGTATGTGCTGTGTTTAGGCAAAAACTATACTGTCAAATAAAAATAAAGAAAATAAGAATAATCTAACTAAAGGCAACATCACAAATAAATACAATAGAGTAAAGATACAAATAAAATAAACAGTGCTTTTCAGTTTTTTTTAGGTAGGTCTAACATTTAGTTTTCAGGTACAGAAATGTAATAAAGTAATGAAATGCAAAACAGCACTGCATATTTGACTGTATAAATTAAAGATGATTCTTTATTAAAGTTACAAAAGCTATTCAATCAAGAGCAGTGAGTGATTTCTTTGTTGTTGCTGTTTGATTAATATTAAGAATGTTAAAAGCTATTCAATCAAGAGCAGTGAGTGATTTCTTTGTTGTTGCTGTTTGATTAATATTAAGAATGTTAAAAGCTATTCAATCAAGAGCAGTGAGTGATTTCTTTGTTGTTGCTGTTTGATTAATATTAAGAATGTGCTGTCACTTTAAGAGAATGCACTGATCCAGTGCACTGATACAGTACATTCAGCCGGCTATGGCTATAGGATACTTACCAAGACGGGCATTTTGACATCATTTTTGTGTGAATTTGTCCATTTAAACAATACTTCAGAGAAAGCTTAATACCTTAATCCACGTGTTCTGAGGCGCGGGTTTGCGTGCTTCGGATGAGCGCATGCACAAATCTTCCACTGCGCGCACGAGCTCCTCTGACTCTTAAATGTTTAAACTGGCAAAGCTTAAATGAGTTTAGCTTAAACAGATATCAACGTGTGCTGTTCTGGTCTCACCTGTGCATGCGCGCGATCAGCACCCGGGTGATGACGGAAAAAAATGCTCATATTCCAGCATACGGCATTCGCATTGAACAAGAGTGAATGGTTTGTCCACGTTTTTTTGTTTTTCATCGCTGTTGTTGTAATGTATTGGGAAGCCAGAATGCACATCCATCAACAGAAACATATATTAGCCGAACCCTGTTTGTTTTACATGTTATTTATAGCAAACCATATTACAGATGCGTTGTCAGATTTAAGTTGAACCGCGGTCCTAACCCGTGCCGAACGGTGTGTGGAGAACCGTACGGTTCTATTTTTTTCCGCGAACCGTTCCACCCCTAGTAGCAAGTAATCTAGATATCAACAAACAGAATTTTCTTATATTTTCTGAGTTAAATAATAGGCTAAATAGCACAAGATCTGCCTCTTGTATGCAAAGGTACTAAAAATAATAAAGCTATTATAGAAATTCGGAAAAAAAAGACAACCTAGCAAACCATACTACTCAAGTGGCTAGTTAGTGAACAAATAGTTAAAATAGTAAAGCTAACATAAAAATTTGGAAAAAAATCTAGACAAGCTAGCCTACCACACAATTTGACTAGTTAGTGGACAAATAGTCAAAATATTCAACCTAAACAAATATTAGAAAATATAAAATTAAAAACTAGCCAACTACATTCTTCAAATAGTTAGATAGTGGATAAATAGTCACAAAAAAAAACTGGGGAAAACTAGACAGCCACACTACTTAACTAGCTGGTTAGTAGCAAATGAACTGGAAAAAAATGAAACAATCTGTGTTTGGTCACAACAGTTCCGTCATATCTAAGTGGGCTGATCTAGACTAGACATCAAGCAGATAGTCAAATAACTGGCTCTGTGAGACACAATAAAAAGACTCTTGAAGAAACTATTGTTCATCCTAAACTGTAGAAACTCAGGATATTTGACGCAGGACTTTGGATATTAAATATTTGTCTAATAACTGAAAAATAAGACTGATATTTACCGCTGAGGAACTCATTGTTGCTGCCCCAGAAGTCTGCAGCTTTGGACGGTCTGCTGTAGACCTCATCTCTGTTAGCAGCCAGAATAAGCCTGCATAAAAAAAATAGATGAAGGTGACATTACACAATCTTTTTCACAGCATCCTTCCTATGCAATCATACTGATAACACATCATTTCTATAATAGCACACATCACTATAACAGACCACCTTTAGAATCATCCTTATAGTCTCATAAATAAAAAATTAAAAAAAAAACTGTAATGGTGTGATTTGCAATATGCTACCCGTAGTTAATGGACATTGTGTTAACCAATAAAGGGCTGATTTTTAGTCAGACTTCCTGTGGGGAGAGGGAGAGATGGAGGCTGGCACTGTTGAATGGGCTCATAGGTCACATGTGCACCTAAATGTGTTTATCTCAGGCTGATCCCAGGAGAGCGCTGGATGCTGTGCCAGCTCCACACCTAAGGCCCAGAGAAGGCTCAGCTGTGATGCTGAAAGCTGCTATGTGTGGCTTTATTGTCTCTGCTCAGGCCTGATGCTCTGTAGAAGCCTCTCTGTCATTAATATCCAGTGTAATGGAATATTTGTTTATATCTTTGCATGTTAAACTAAGTAATTTGGGGTTTATGAGATGTCAGGCAGCTGGGAAATGTCAACCATACATTCTGCAAGGATGCTTTTTTTTAAAATGAATTTAAGAATTATAAATCTATAGGCAACTATAGATTGAAAGGATTGAAAGTTAAAGGGATAGTTCACCCAAAAATGAAAATTCTGTCATTAATTACTCACTCTCATGTCGTTCCAAACCTGTAAGACCTTTGTTCATATTCCGAACACAAATTAAGATATTTTTGATGAAATCCGAGAGCTTTCTGACCCTGCATTGACAGCAACACAACTGAAAGGCCCAGAAAAGTAGTAAGGACATGTGACATCAGTGGTTCAACCGTAATTTTATGAAGCTACGAGAATACTTTTTGTGCACAAAGAAAAAAAAAACGACTTTATTCAACAATTTCTTCCCTTCTGTGTCAGTTTTTGACGTGGGTTCACGAGAGCACCACGATGTCCCTTTAAACACTTTTGAGTAGTGGTCATTCCATACGGATTTCAATATTGATGGCTGATGTCAATATTTTAGAGATCAGGGTGGCCGATATAAAGCTGACATATATATGATAGCATGCTATTTCATTTAAATATAGTAAATAACATGCTATATAAATGAAGTAATTTATATTTATTTGACATAATTTATGCTTAATTTGAAATAAATCATTTGAAAATGAATTATTTAAACTAGCTCAAAGTAAAGCTCTAACCTTTAGGTTTGCAAAAATGGAAGTACAACAACGAATGTAAAATGAAATGGCTCAAAACTCTCTCAACACTGGCTCCGGGCCAGTGGGCCGTCCTTAAAATTCTGTCAAACTCTAGATAGAGCTGACTGTCAGCTTATGCACCTTGGTGGGTCATTAATGTAAACACAGTCAGTTGAGTGAATGTAAACTGTCAGGTCAAAGAAAAACAGTCAAAAGTTCTTTGCGTTAAGCCTTGAAGTCAAAACGCAGCTCATTTTTCAGGGACAGAGGTTTATCATTCTGCCTTCCTGTGGCCACGCTTACAGTCAAGGCAAAACTTGCACTAACTGCTTAACAACAGCATGGAGAGTCAAATGTCCACTGTATTTCCAGCCTGTGGAACCTGACAGGCTGACAGAGAAGAAGAAAATCGGAGAGACAAAGAGTGATGAAATATCCTGGAGGCTTCGCAGATTGATCTGCAATGGTTGATTGTGCTCTGTACTGGAGACAGCTTGCAAAGCAAAAAAGCTCCTCTCCATCTGAAAACAACTTACTGGCTTGACAATGTCAATTACGCCAGACCTTGGGCAAGGTTATCACCCTCTTTGTCAGCCTAAATGGAGAGATATTCTTTCTCACTGAAACAGAAAAATGGCAAAAAGATGACTGGACACAGCAAGACCTGAAAAGAAGTCAAGGGCAGATGAAGAGGCAGTTATGGGAGAGCAGAAGGGAGTCCCTGAGTGATGTAGACAGACAAAAAAATGTGATCGATAAATAGGGAGAGTGAAAATTATTGTTGTGCTGGATGTTCAAATCAGTTCCTTCTGGATACTCCCACCCTACATTTTTTCTCATTGAATATTTTCCTTCATTTTTAAATAAACTAACATTTAACGTGTGTGGTCGGTAAGATCTTTTAAATGTTTTTGAAAGAAGTCTCTTATGCTCATCAAGGCTATATTTATTTGATCACAAATTCAGTAAAAGAGTAATACTGTCAAATAATAAAATGTAATCCACATTATATTAATATAATTAAGTTGAATGTTTAGCAGTCATTACTCCAGATATCAGTGTCACATTTTTTTTTTTTTTCAATGTTGCTGCTTAATATTGTGGAAGCCATAATACATTTTAAAGGATTTGTAATGAACAGACATTCACTCAAACACAGCATTTATTTAACAAAAAATCTTTGGAACAATGCAAAAGTTTTCTGACCCCAGACTTTTGAACGTTAAGCTATATGTCACATTATGGAAGTAAAATGGGTTACAAATAGCAATTCACTGACTTTAAGAAGACATAGGCATTTTAACATAAAAGAAATGGCACACCTCACCTTTAAAGGTTTCCTTGAATTTAGATACATCAGAAATAGACTTAAATGCCAAGTACACTTCCATAAGTTGCATTTCAAAGTAATTTTTTTATGACTCCCATATAAACAGGAATTTCACTGCACACTCACACACTTCTACTTTCTTAATATACATAGTGAGTGTTTCTCAAGTTCAGTTTCTGTTTCATATCATCATGTCCATGTTAGCATCATGGTAGCAAAGCATCATGATGATCGACTGAAAAATTGTCATTTTTAACTTTTTAAGGAATTTTTTATATATTTTAAGGAAAGAGAAATGAGTACCATGGCAATGCTAAGATATGTCAAGAGTATGAATATCAGATAGGTTATACTGTGTCTCAAACAGTTGCACACTAGCAGAAACAAAATAAAGTTTATCCAAACGATCTGTAGCTAAAATTCCAGACTACGTTGTATTTCAGGATCTTTCAGCCTCTCCGACAGGCTCCATCTGTTCCAAAGATAAAATATGACCGCTAAGTGGATCTATTTTAGTGACATCAAAGTCATCACAACCATATACAGTGGGTACGGAAAGTATTCAGACCCCCTTAAATTTTTCACTCTTTTTTATATTGCAGCCATTTGCTAAAATCATTTAAGTAAATTTTTTCCTCATTAATGTACACACAGCACCCCATATTGACAGAAAAACACAGAATTGTTGACATTTTTGCAGATTTATTAAAAAAGAAAAACTGAAATATCACATGGTCCTAAGTATTCAGACCCTTTGCTCAGTATTTAGTAGACTGTCAATATGGGGTGCTGTGTGTACATTAATGAGGGAAAAAATTTTACTTAAATGATTTTAGCAAATGGCTGCAATATAGCAAAGAGTGAAAAATTTAAGGGGGTCTGAATACTTTCTGTACCCACTGTATACATAAACTGACCCAGACCTCCAGCCTGTTTTCTCTCAAAGGGCTGCTGGCTGGGAATGTGAGGTCAGAGGTTAACATGACGAAGATGAAATGGTTCCAAAAAGAGGCGTTTATTTCCAACAACCACATGCGATGTTGGTTTTGAACTGTAATGAACTTTGCAATAATTGTACACTTCTTTTGGGTATTGTGACAGAAATCCTCATTAATCTCAAAGGCATTCTGTTTTTAAGATGGATTAAAGGGATAGTTCACCCAAAAATGAAAATTATTTCATTATTTACTCATGTCGTTCTAAACCCGTAAGACCTCCATTCATCTTCAGAACACAAATTAAAGATTGTTTGATGGAATCTGAGAGCTCTCTGACCCTCCACGCGGATACGCTGTTTACGTCGTTAATGCTTTGATTTGAACGAAAACAACGTATTCGCGTGGCAACGCTGACAAAACAGCATACGCAATTTACGTTCAGTGGATACTCTCCAAAATGGCGCTAGGTTGACGTGGAGGAGACGAATTGTTGAATAAAGTCGTTACTTTTTTTTTCTTTTGCGCTCAAAAAGTATTCTCGTAACTTTGTAAAATTACGGTTGAACTCCGGATGTCACATGGATTATTTTACCGATGTCCTTGCTATGTTTCTGGGCCTTGATCGTGTAAGGACCCTTGCTGTCTATGGGAGGGTCAGAGAGCTCTTAGATTCCATCAAAAATATCTTAATTTGTGTTCCGAAGATGAATGGAGGTCTTACGGGTTTGAAACAACATGAGGGTGAGTAATACTAATTAATGACAAAATTTTCATTTTTGGGTGAACTATACCTATAATGCCACTGACCTGAATGGGACATTTTTTTAATGCCAAATTGTAGCTTCTGTCAGTGAAATCCGCTGCAGAGGTCAGTGCTAATGACATGACATTACAGTTGAAGCCTACAGGTGCATCTAAAGAAATTAGATTATCGTGAAAAGGTTAATTTTTTTTGTAACATTTCAAAAAGTGAAACTTTTATATATTCTAGATTCATTAAATGTAAAGTAAAACATTTTAAAAAAAAAATTGTTTTAATTTTGATGATTAGAGCTTACAGCTCATGAAAGTCAAAAATCCAGTATCTCAAAATATTAGAATATTTCCTAAGATCAATCAAAAACAGGATTTGCAAAACAGAAAAGTTCAAGTTCTTTAAAGTATGTTCTTTTATGCACTCAATACTTGGTCAGGGCTCCTTTAGCACAAATGACAGCAGCAGTGAGGTGTGGCATGGAAGCAATCAGCCTGTGGCACTGCTGAGGCACTATTGTGCCTTCAGCTTGGATTGACTGAATCAACAGTCCAGTTCTTTTTCTCCTTAGCCCAGGTAAGATGCTTTCTGATTATTATTTGATATGAGATATATATATATATATATACAGTGGGTACGGAAAGTATTCAGACCCCCTTAAATTTTTCACTCTTTGTTATATTGCAGCCAGAGGATCGTGTGAAACTGAAGACTGGAGTAACTGCTGCTGAAAATCAGCTTTGTCATTACAAGAATATTTTTTTTTACATTTTAAATATTTTAAAATAGGAAACAGTCAGTTTTAAAATGCAATATTATTGTTTTCACTGTATTTTTAGTAAATGCAGCCTTAAACAACTTTTAAGAAACTAGAATTATTCCAAACTTTTTACCAGTACGGTGAGCGTGATTTCACCAAGTACAACATCCTTGTTGATCCTGGAACAACATTCCAATCAACCAATCAGAATTGAAGGATAACTTAGGATTGAAGGATTGATTTAGGCTTATGATCAGGGTTAGGTGCTTCTACACCTTTGTTAATCAGCTATCATTTCACACTGATTTTAGGAATAAATTATGGGTAAGGTTAGGTTTAGGGGTATGGATTGGGTTAAGTCTATATTTTTGGACAGTAATGTTGATCCAGGAACATGTCTTACTTGGCAAAACCACAGCGACTAATAATACCCCCTCTTTTCCTGGACACTTCCGTCTGTGGAATAAATGAATCATGGCTCACTGTGAGCATTTATACAATGTCACCGGTAACTGAAAACGTTTGCTTTTCCATGATTCAGCATCTACTGGACAGTGTCAAAACAAGTCAAATACGGCCGCTGCAATAAATGAGTGCACCTTCAAAAGCTGAAATATGGGCCAAAAGATTTTGCTTTACATGCCAACACTTTATACTTTTTCAGCATTTATTTAAAAATGTTTTCTAACAGTATCAAACAACATCTTGTTCCCACACATGTGCAAGAATGTGTGTTTCCCTATCACGATTTGCATTGATTGAACGTATAAACAATAAAGCTTCAGGGAGCAGGTGCACTACCTGTAGGCATTTTTGGATGCAGGCCGAGGGTCAAACTTCAAGAAGATGATGCACATGAGGAGGTTACTGATGGCAGGAGTTTTCAATCACAGTGAGGTCAGAGCTGGGACGTGCTATGTGCTAGACGAACAGATGAAAGAGAGAATGAGACAATGAATTTTGGATGAGAGACAAAAGCTGTGCTTGTAAGCACAGAGGACAACCTTGAAGGGGATCAATCAAACTATTCCAGCAACAGTTCTGGCATCTAACAAAACTCAATCGGAGGATAAAATGAAACAGTAATCGAATAGAGAAACGGTATTAATATTTCAGACCACATGGTAACAATACAACCATGGTCTCCTTAATATCTTACTAAACATATTGTGCTGAACAGCAATGAAGACATGAAATACACATTTGTTGTGATGTGGAACTAATCGATATTGAAGAACATTGTAGAATCCAGCCGCTTTACACTGAAAACATCTTGGCTTATGAACACAGACATGAAAACAGTCATACACAGTCACGTCACAAATCATATCTTGCACTATTCTGGCATATCTGACAGTGTTCAGATACATAGCTAACAATAAGCGGTTTAAGATAATATTGTGTGTATAAATGTATGCTATTAGACATAGATTAACTATACACAGCTGTCTTTGTTCCCCAGTGTGCTTCATTCATAGAGAATGTTCCAGTAGGTTTAAAGTCAGGCTTGTGTCAACTGAGAGATGCAGTCTGACAGCAGGCTAGCAGTAGCCTAACAACCTTGCTAACCGGTCGGATAACATGAAGATAAGACAGCTAACAAAAAATCGAACTTGTTTTCTCTTTCGTTTATAACAGGTTATGTGATATGTTACTTACGGATCCATGTGTTGTCAATGATCACAATTCATTCATTGTGCCGCTACTGTGAGAGGCAACTTACTTAGAGCACAGGAGGCTAACACACTGTACAAAGGGCTAAACCAACCTCGCATTGACGTCTGTAGAGAAGTCCGGCGCTGATTGGCTAAAACCAGACCTGAAAACGAGGACAGGACCGCCCACAGCATTGCAACCGTTCACAAAACAGTTTCTTTGTTCAAACATAATCTCATTTAGAAGTTAAAAGAAACTGAACCCGGATCAGAATCCCAATCACGCTCGCTTGTCAACTGTTGTCAAAAACGGAGTGAGTTTCTGGACGATTCTGATGATTGTTTATTAAATATGCAAATAATATTCAATATTATATAAAAGACAGATCTAGACAGATTAATAATAAATCATTAGTCCGTGTACCATCATGCTATCATTCTTCAATCATTCTATATCTGTATGGTGTAACCTGCTGTGGTGGAGAAAATCAAAATAAAGCGAGGAAAAAAGATATTAATAATAATATAACCAGTTGTTATATTGGAGCAAGAATGAACTAAGTTTACAATTTTTGTCATCGATTTGAATTCCAACACTGTTGTTATTGAATATGATTATTATGGAAGAGATTTGTTGACAGTGAAAATGAAGGCATTCACCAATAAACAAGGGGATCTTTAATTATATTTCAAACAATACTGATAATACTCTCAAATAATACTACTCTTTATTATATTGCCAATTATATTAAAACTGCATCTAATATATGACAACCAACGAATAGGAGTAAACTGACTACCCCCTCATTATCTTATTGGAAGTATAAATAAGATAAATTAAATAATTATTATTTTAGAAAAACGTTGCAATATTTCTGTAGAGTGTGTACGAGAGAGATGCGCTGTAATCAGTGCACTTGTAGTAGTGTGCAAAGCCAGCCTTGGAAGAATCCAATAACACCGAGAGGGTTTTTGTTGTCTACACTGGAAAGCATCGTAGCATTTTACAAGTCCCGTTTTTACATTTAAGCTGAGGCATTTCCTTTGAATAATCACACGACTGATTCGAAAAAGTAAGCAGTGATTTTATTTTTCGCGGAGATGCTTGAAGCTAGTCGTGGAGTCATCCGCTGATACTGTTGACAAGTTGAACGAGTGTGCTGCTGCTGCTGCTGCTGCTGTCCCTACAACTCACTCACTCACAGAGAGCAGACAGGTAAGATTCTTCTTCGCCGCTATATGCTTTATCTATATGATCATTTAAACTCGACATTTAGAAACTTACTTCGCAACCCCAAAAGGCTTACCTGTGTACTACTACTGCATTCGCGTTCACTCGTATCTCAACTGATCGAGCGATTCGCGTATTTACTGTCTTATCAATTGAGAGCAGTTGCTTGGTCGTAGTTACACATACATTAAGCTTTAGTGCGTTTGTAGATGTCTCATCATGAGCGTTTACTTTAAAGCGTTTGAAAATGCATCACTTGTCTACAATTGATATGTATCTACGTTGTTTTGAGGCACGCGCGTCATGCTTGATAGTAACACGCGCGCACAATGAGCTGCTAGTGAAATGCAGCCCTTTAATTTGACCGTGGTCGTTTTGATTATGATTATGATGCAGAAGGAAGCGTTTATCAGGGTTCTCACACCCAGAGCAGCAAATTAAGGGGATTATTTGGAATAATGCGCACAAATCTGAATAAAGTGTTTCTGATTTGGTTACTCATGAGGACTGAATTGGCCATTTAAAATACGAGCCGAGGCTTCGGCATGTGTCAGAAAGGGTGATCCTGTCAGTGCATACAATTTCAGTTGTAGCAAAGATACCGTGCTGCTACTGGCAGAGTTGGTCTTGTTATATTTTATGCATCAAGTAGAGTAGTCACGATCTTTAATAACTTATGTTATTTTATTGTTTAATGGGATTTGTCTGGGCAAGTGATTTCTTTGGGGATCATCCTGTTTGAATGAAATTGTACGTTTTGGCACATCTACTGACTGAATCCCACAGGTCTACATTACTGTAGCGATTTAAAATGTGTTGCAGCTGGGGTTCATCAAATATAAAGGACTTGCACTGACATTGTTACACAGTGTCACTTAAACCCTAAATAAACGTAATCATGGGGGTTTCACACTGTTCACACTTCAAGCTGCCTTATTAATGAATCATGGGTAGTCATCGTGTTTGAAAATTTCACACTGTACTGTACAATTGGTAAACAGCGGAAGAACGTTCTTTTTTTGCATATTCATGAGTCAGTAACGCTGATTTTGATCAGAGGTTGTTGTGCACGCGACCTGTTTTGGTAACGCGTGTGTGGTAAAAATTAGTGCTGTCAAACGATTAATCGCATCCAAAAAATGTTTTGTTTACATAATATATGTGTGTGCGCTGTGTATATTTATTATGTATATATAAATGCACACATTCATGTGTATATTTAAGAAAAATATGTTATATTTCTATATTAAAGGGGTCATATGATGTTGCTAAAAAGAACATTATTTTGTGTATTTGGTGTAATGAAATGTTTATGCGGTTTAAGGTTAAAAAAACACATTATTTTCCACATACTGTACATTATTGTTTCTCCTCTATGCCCCGCCTTTCTGAAACGCGTCAATTTTTACAAAGCTCATCGGTCTGAAAAGCAAGGTGTGCTCTGATTGACCAGCTATCCAGTGCGTTGTGATTGGCCGAATACCTCAAGCGTGTGACGGAAATGTTACCATACTGTGATGATGCCCTGTCAGGCTGGAGTGATGATTCAAAAACATTACAACCCATTATAAACGAGGCATTCGTTGCATCCAGTGGGGACATAATTACGGATTATAATGACTTATACAGATCTTCTTTATGCACCAAGAGCTTGTAACACTCCAAAGAGAAAGGAAAAATTTAAATCGCATCATATGACCTCTTTAAATATATTTATATATAATATATAAATTATATAAATATAAACATGTAAATATTTTCCAAATATATCCAGTATGTGTGTGTGTATATATATATACATAATAAATATACACAATACACACACATACTGTATATTACATAAATAAAAACTTTTATTTTGGATGCGATTAATCGCGATTAATTTATGATTGGGTGGACGTTGCTAGCTAAAGACTGTAACCAGGTGTTTACACTGTAATGTTCTAAGCTATTCTTGACATTGTAATTCGCTGCAGAACCATACTCATGGTATTCATAACCTATTTTTTTCGCCCTTTCTCACCAAGAATGATACGGTAACTGTAAAAATAAGCGTTCACAGCAATAAAGGTTGTTGTTTGTAATACCTTATGTTTACAATAAAAGCGGCGCATGTCCTGTGAACATAATTGTTGAGGACTTTAAAGTTGTCTGTCAGTGTTTTGTTTTATTTAATTTAATTTTTTAATAAATCTGCTGAAAAAAATCGTTTGAAAACATAGCTGGTGAGATGTTTTGTAGTTTAATGTGCATTAGCAGTACAGTGGGTATGGAAAGTATTCAGACCCCCTTAAATTTTTCACACTTTTTATATTGCAGCCATTTGCTAAAATCATTTAAGTAAATTTTTTCCTCATTAATGTACACACAGCACCCCATATTGACAGAAAAACACAGAATTGTTGACATTTTTGCAGATTTATTAAAAAAGAAAAACTGAAATATCACATGGTCCTACTATCTTATGAATTAATGTAAAGAACTGTCATTATCAATTTTAAGGTTATACTTGTATACATTTCTGAGACTTTCACTTAATAAGCAATGTGCAAGTGCAAATCACACTAATAGGTGAGGTGAGAATGCACCATGTTCTTTAACCCTTTACCCTTTAGTTAGGCCTGATGTGATGTGTAAGCACAACCCTCTTTTGCATGTTGGCTAATTACTACTCATCTTTACTTTGAAGTGCATGTACATCTTATTTACTTGCTGTAATATTTTATTGTCAAGGCCCAGTGTCGTACTGATGACATGTTAACATAATTCTCAGAAATATTAAAGTTTCTCTGTTCTTTAAAACTCTCTTACCCCAGCTGAGATGAGGAGCTTGTTAAATTAGGCTGCGCTGTCATTCATGGCACATTGAGCAGCTTTGCTTGTCAGGAGAATTTCAGCTCTATGCAAAGAGCTACCCTTTGTTCCATTTTATAATTTAAATAAGTTGTACATGTTTTTGAAAACTTTGTTTTAATGTGATTCAAGGATGGATGCTGTCAAAGTCATTTCGTTGCTTCTTTCATCAGGAGGAGACTTTGGTGCATTTATATAGATTCATAAAACAACAAAACATTGTTGCAAAGCAGGCCAGTGGGAAGCATACTGTATGCTTGTGTTTTTATTGCTCTTCAGCATTTTGCAGTTCATCACATTGTGATGTTGCTTTAGTCAGATGGATGAGAGCTGACAGAGCTGAGCTTGAGTTTGCAAAAAGAGCTTTTGTACAGAGAAGACAGGATGAGCCTTGGGGTGCATTTCCTTTTGGCTGGTAGCTCCCTGTGAAGTAGACTTAACAGGGTGTTCGTCCATCTTAAATGAGATGTCAAATTATAGGGATTGTACATGTATGTTCACAGTCCGAAGGGCAGCGTAAAGTGCTTGGCGATCAAGCGCACAATACATTATAGGCTTATTGGAAGTGGGTATTGAACATTTTTATTTTTAGACATCAGTAATTTCAGACCTCCTAAAGACACAAAAGTTGTCTAAAATAAACACCGTGATAAAGAGTTGAGAGTCTGGTATGTTTAATCAGCTTAATTCACACCTCGGTGACCTCAGTTTTGGTTTCGAAGCAGTTTTTCATTGGTGAAAATTGTTTTAAATTTATTGTCAGTGTTGAAAAGGTTGTGCTGCTTAATATTTTTTATTGAAGCAGTGATGCATTTTTATCAGGATTTCTTATGGATAGTCACTTTTTTATATATCAAAGTATGGTATTTATATTTATAAATAGTACATTTATATTAATATTCATTTTGTTAAGTGAACTTGTGCTGATATCCTTTGCTTAATGTGTAGTATGCCTTTGCTACTCCATGTTGGTTCAACACTTTTCTGTTAAACAAATTCATTGTTAATTTTAGCATCTACAGTTTTGGTCAAAATTTTAAATACACTCTGCAGTATCTGCAAAATGTTAAAGGGGGTCATGAACTGCCTTTTTTACTGTTTTGTGCTGTTCTCTGAGGTCCACTTAAAATGTTGTCAAGACGTGTTATGTCATTATGTTGCCAAAACATAATAATTTAGAGTAATCGGGTATTTTCTGTCCTATTTAACCCCCCTCATCGGAAGTTCGGAATGCTCTGTTTGAATAGGTGTGGCGGATTGTAGACTCGGAAGTAGGGATGTAAGGATTCACTGAAATCACGATTCGATTCAGAATTTTGATTTCACGAGTCGATTCACGATTTTTTTTTTCTTTACAAAATGAGATTTAAGACAAATTATAAATTAAATGTGTCCTTTTATTATTGCTTGGACAAAATGCTGCACATTTCTTTGTGAAATTGAAATATAACACTATAATAATATACTAATATAGCACTTGCATATAATTGCTCTTTTGTTGGTTTTGATTGCTTCTATTGTCCTCATTTGTAAGTCGCTTTAGATAAAAGCGTCTGCTAAATGACAAAATTTAAATATAATGTCAATGTAAATAACAAAACTAAATTCACATTTTAAAACAAGCCCCAACTCAAATAAATAAGTAACACAAATAAAATAAATCTCTTCATATAAACAAAATAAGGCTTTGTCAGTGCTCTTTCCGTTTAAAATAAGAGGCAACCACTGCTTTTTAATCATGATCCAAACAAAGATGCTGCATACATGCAACATGAGCAGTTTTGAATCTTAAATTACGTTGTGTCATTTCGAAATTTGAAGCAAAAACAGACTGGGTTGACTTCGGATTTGTGAAACTATAAATAAAAATATCTGCATGAAACAGAAACAGCAGACGTGCTGAACGAGACGCAGATTCACTCTCTGCCAGCAGGTGGCGCTTAAAGCGTTTCCTGGTTTCTGCTGTAAACAAAGCAGCGCTGCACTTATGAACTTTAATATGCATTATAGAGGCAAGACGAAAAATACCATCTAAACTTCTCTAAAGACAGTAAGTTCCCCTCAGACATGGATTCATATAAACTCCTACCCCTAAATGAATCGTGATTTGTTTAGCATCTCAACCGATTTGAATCATCACATCCCTACTCGGAAGTAAACTCCCACTGCTATGATTGGCTTACAGTGTGTATGTTTAACAGCCTACGTCCTCCATAGATGGATGCTGCTGTGATTTAGATTAAAAATGCATAAATACTCAGTACATATCAAAAGATATGTAACAACAGACAAAGCAATAGTGAGCATAGTGTAGTGTGTTGCGAAATTACTGTCAGATCCAATAGAGCATCGTCTTTTAGTTTCAGTCTTTCTGAAAATCCTGCGTCAAATTGTGCCTTGTTTGTAAAACAAATCCGCAGTAAAATGAAGTGAACAAAGGACTGAGTTCTTTCTGACGTGGTCTGGAACGTCATTAAAAACAAGATTCATCCTTTCTTTCCTAATGTTGGGATCAGAAGGAAGGCAATGCAAAGACTGTGTTTTTCCACAGCTTGGCACTGTACAGCATCTTGTTGACTTCAGAGCCATATTTATCATTTGCTTTCTGTAGACCTGTGTTTACCTGAAGAAGTTTAATTGTTCAGGACAAATAATGGACTCATGAACAACCAACCAACCAACCTAAAAAAAAAAAAACAGCAGTGGATCATCCAGGTAGCAACACCGTATTAAGAATCAAGTGTATATGCAAACTTTTGAACGGGGTCATTTTTATAAATGCAACCATTATTTTCTCTTGTGGGCTGTATGTAAATGTCTTTTACTTGAAATATCTTATTTTGCATGTTCCCTCTTATTTGCATTTTGTATGATCCCTCTTATTTTGGTAAAATAATTAACATTTTGCAGATACTGCAAAGTGTATGAACATTTTTGACCACAACAGTACCTTTTATTTTGCCTGGGTGGTCAGTTGCCTTTTGAGGTGCCTAATAAGAGGAACTGTGTGAAGGAACTCTTCATAAAGTGCCTTTTTGATAAACTTTTCATATCTCACTTTTAGATCTTTGTGAAAGTTTTAGAGTTTGAGCTCTGCTTCGATGGGTAGTCTCTAAAGCTTCTCTTTTTCTCTCGCCTCTCTTTCCATCTTTGTCTTGGCCTTGACTATCAGTCCCCTATAGTTTTTTATTCTTCTTCTTCAGTTCTTTGGAACAATAGCTGTGGAATGTAAGTTCCGCAGTCCCTCCTGCCTGGAACTCATTTCATATGTTAATGAAGTGTCTTCATTATGTAAGCTTTTCTCTTACTGAATCTCATTTCAGGCCTGCTTATGTTTTGCACACTCATACATTAAGGCTTTGTTCACACCATACACAAACACAATTTGGTTTTCATATCTGATCTTTAGGTCTGATGGTCCGCATTATTTTCATTTTGCATGTGATCCGTTTGTTCAGACAGTGTAGTTAATATCCGGTGTGTCTGCATTGGTTGCTATAGTAATGATGCAAGCATCAGTCAGTGTGATGCCAAGAGAGTAGCTGTCAGCATGCAAAGCGATGGCAGAAAACTGCTCATGTCTATCATGACATCTCGCCGCAGTGCTGAACTCACGAGAGAAAACATAAAAGGCATTTTGCGCACTCATGTGTATATTTTGTTTAAAACCGCTGACTCGTTCACTCATTCACTATACACTACATAGTGAATGTCACATAGTGAGCAAAAAATGAGTGTATTCGGACAGCCCTGGACAATATTGTATATGTTTTGAATGATATTTAAAAAAGTGCTTGAAATTTGATTTGGCCATTTAGACTGAGATGTGTTAGAAAAAAGGTTTTAAAATATAAAAAAATTGGCTGCCTGCCTGAACAAAGCCAATTAAAAGTGTTGGTTTGTAAATGTATTTAACTGTGTTCAGGGTTTGTAGCTGGTAATGTATCCAAACAGCTGTGGAAAGTGTACCAAAATGTAAGCAAATCGTATCTGTGGCAATAGTCGTACCAAACAATGACCTCATTGTTATACATACATCATGATCGGCATGATAACAGTGAAAAGTTTTGTCGGTTTGTTTGACCACCTTTGAATGAAATGGCCATAGGATGAAAAGAAAGGACAGTGAGAGATTTTCGTGTGAGGGTGAATGACTCTTTATGGCCACACACCTGCTTGATAGCTCTGCTTGCCCCATCTCTCTCAGGCCATTTGGTATGCTGCAAAAAGCCACGACTGGGCGATACTGACTCTCCTTGGCACAGTTTGTGGCACCTGCTCTGAATAATCCTTCCTGCTAAATAGCCTTTCTTGGTGGCATTTCAGAGCAGAGACTTGATGTTTCATTGTCCTAAATATCATTAATCTAGGTTTATCAACTCATAAATCATGTAAAAGTGTTTGTGTATGTTTCCAGGATGCAGGAAATTAGTATGAAGAGCACACATTCCTATTGTTTGTGCTTCTGTGGGACTGTTTGTTTGATTGAGAAGGTCTAAGAAATGTCAGGCTCACTTTAGGTTGAGGAATGGTGCGTGCATAAAGTTTGCTTCTTTGTTTCCCATGTCCTTCTATGTTTGTTTTTTTGGTGAATTTTTTATTACCTTTGCTAATAGGGCATTGACTTTGTGACTTTGCACTCCATGCTAATTCCATTTCCACAGTGCTTTGCCAAAGCAAGTTTGATTAAAGACTGTCCCATATTATTGACTTTATGAACATATTGCTCACAATACTAACTACTAATACTAATACTAACTACTTTTTATTTGATGCACTTGACTGTTACCACTGAACACACAGTCTTTTACCATGGACCTTCCCCTCAGATAGCACGAAATCTGCCTCTCCTGAACTAGATATGATGGTGGATATATTTAACATTCAGTCTATGTAATTCATTGCCTTTCAGTGGTGTCTTCATGTTAAGCTATAAGCTAATACAGATAATTTGTTTTTAAAATGCAACAGAATATATTTTGATATTGTCATAAACATTTTTCTATTTGAAAGAATACTGTTCTGAGCACTGTCATTTTAGACATCCCCAGCTTCACAGTTCTGCTCTTGCACAGCAAAGTCATCGTTCATCTGTCCTCACATTCTCGTATGAATGATATTGGATAACATTTTAACTCCTGTGTTTGGGCTGCACCCAACTAATCCTCTTTTCCCAATCCCTTCTGCTCTGCACTGTGCCGGGACAAGGGCTTGATTTATGAAAATGTGATCTGGTGGAAATTTCCAGCCATTTCCAAATGCCCTTCTCATTTCCCAACCCTTTCTCCCGTCACTCGCTCCACATCCTTGTTGGCTGAGGAGACGCTTCCTGTCATACTTGACCCTGTTCCAACAATGACACCGTCCAAGCTGGCTGGTGGGACTTGGTCCTGTGGTGGTTGTCATGGTGTGTGTGGATTAACCCGGGCTTGATTATGTCCAGGGATAAGAGCTGCTTAATTGTAATCACTGGAACATCCAGGGAGGTTAAACACTGTACTGTGTGCCTCAGGACAGGAGCTAAATAGCTGATTCTAGTTGACCTGGCTTTGCCAGAGAAGGCACCTGGAGGGTGGCAAGTGCTGATATTTCAGGAAAGGTGAAGCTTGGAATGGTCTTTTAGTTCATGTAAAAACGAGTATTATGTCATCCTTTACTCAGTTGTTCCAAACATGTATGAGTTTCTTTCTTCTGATGAACACACAAGAAGATATTTTGAAGAATGAGGCTAGCTACCAGCAACTGTTTGCACTATCCATTTAATGGATAAAATATAATTTTAAAGTCTTAAAGGGTTAGTTCACCCAAAAATGAAAATTTGCCCACAAATTACTCACCCTCAAGTCATCCTATGTGTATATGACTTTCTTCTTTCAGACGAATCCAGTCGGAGTTATATAAAAAAGTGGCTTTGATCTTTCAAGCTGTTTAATGCCACTCAGCGGGTGTTGCATGCATCAGTCCAAAAGAAATTAAATAAAAAGTGCCCATCCATAAAAAAAGTGTCTCACACAGCTCCGGGGGGGGGGTGAACAAAGGCCTCCTGTAGCGAATTGATGCGTTTTTGTAAGAAAAATATCCATATTCAAAACGTAATAATCACTTTAATGTAGCTTGCGCCAACAGTCCTACACGGAAGCAGCTCCGGGTGGATGGCGTATGAGTTCAGCATTGCGCATGCGCTGCTCAGAAGTGACACACACGGAAGCACAGGGGAGAGATCAAAACAAAACAACGATCACTTATTAGAAGTAGTGCTGGGCGGTATACCGGTTCATACCGAATACCGGTGTTTATTTTTGTTATGATATGAATTTTTAAAATACCGCAATACATTTTATGTCGCTTAAACAACGTTCGGAACGCGACACTGTTTGAAAGGGGTCCCTTTTCACTGTTGCACTGTGGTGAGGGAACAGCTGTATGTGTTATAAGCGTGAAAGTTCCGAAACTGAAGCTGTAGAACTAATAGAACGTGTCCACCGCCTCCTGCCATCAGCTCCCGCGTCTCACACACACACAAGCGCGACTTTAGCACTAGATTTAGCAACTTTCAGACCCTTTTAGCGGCTTTTTTCCATAGAATATTCATACTGATAAACCTAGCGACTTTTTTGGATAAACCTTAGCTATGGTTCAGTTGGAAGATTTGCCAGTGCTGTCCCGTGAACGCGAGGTCTGACTTTCCCGAAGAAGTGTCACCTCTCTCGGCGTCTGTTCTGTGCAGTGAGCGGCAGAGAAGCAGCACATTCAGTTGGCCGCACCGCAGCCAACTCGTCAATAAATGAGTACAAAACAGCGTTTCCTAGCACCTGTCGCTTACTGATTGTTTGGAATTATAAATCTGAGCGTAGTTCTTCTGTTAATATCACATGCACTTTTTTGGTTTGTTGTTTTTTTTAGTTTGTTACTCAGACACAGGCAGTGCGCTGCATGAGACAAAAAAGTAATATAGCCAAAACAACCGCATAGCCGCTCTTTAGTATAGATGCATGTTGATTTTATCAGACGATGCCAAGATTATAAATGAGAGTGACTCCTGGTTAACATGTATTAAAAGGGGTCGTGTTTAGTCACTATTTAGTGTGGTATTGTTTGACAATATTCACTCATGACAGTAAAATAGGGCATTCTAAGTCAATATACTGCAGTATTTCCTCTCTCAATCAGTAGAAAATATGGTTAACACCCGGTCATGCATGAAAAAAAAAATACCGTCATGTACCGTGAAACCAGTATAATTTTGAAAAATACCGTGATATAAATTTTTGGTCATACCAGCACTAATTAGAAGTACAAAACGAGGATTTGTAAAGAAGAATGTCGGAGGATTTCGATATAAGCCAAGAGGAGACTGGTTTTCCTTTGCTAAAGTAAGGAAACTTTGCTTCCTTTGCTCCTGATAACAAACGTTGGTTTTCACGAGACTCACCGGCGCAAGCGCAACGCTGATCTCATACGTCATCCACCCAGAGCTGCTTCCGTGTAGGACTGTTGGCGCAAGCTACATTAAAGTGATTGTTTTGAATATGGATATTTTTCTTACAAAAACACATTGATTCGCTACAGGAGGCATTTGTTCACCCCCCGGAGCCGTGTGAGACACTTTTTTTATGGATGGGCACTTTTTATTTAACTTCTTTTGGACTGATGCATGCAACACCCACTGAGTGGCATTAAACAGCTTTGAAATATCAAAAAACAGCTTTGAAAGATCAAAGACAATTTTTTATATAACTCCGACTGGATTCGTCAGAAAGAAGAAAGTCATATACACCTAAGATGACATGAGGGTGAGTAATTTCTGGGCTAATTTTCATTTTTGGGTGAACTAACACTTTAAGTTGCTGGGGTATATTTGTAGCAATAGCCTGGGTCTTTTTACATTACATGGGTCAAAATGATTGATTTTACTTTTATGCCAAAAATCATTAGGATATTAAGTAAAGATCATGTTCCATGAAGATATTTTGTAAATTTCCTATATTAAAACTTAATTTTTGATTAGTAATATGTATTTAAAGGCGTAATATGCATTTAAACTTTAAAGGCGATTTTCTCAATATTTGGATTTTTTTTGCACCCCCGGATTCCAGATTTTCAAATAGTTGTATCTTGGCCAAATATTTTCCTATCCTAACGAACCATACATCAATGGAACGCTTATTTATTAAACTTTCAGATGACGTATAAATCTCAGTTTCGAAAAATTGACCCTTATGTCTGGTTTTGTGGTCCAGGGTCACATTTACTGAAATATTTACATATTTTGCTTGCAAAAAGTTTCATTTCTAGAGCCAATTTTTGACAAAGTTTGACATGCCATCCGTCTCGGAGTTGAAATTGATTGCCCCTGTTTTGTTTCTTTAGAATTCTTGTTTTTTGTGATTTCTGTGTTTGTATGCGGTGTCTGTTGGAAGAAGAGCTGTGGGAAAAGAATGCCCTAATGATCCGCCCTGCTTTGTTGGATCATGACCCAGAGCCCCAGTGCGGCACGCCTAAAACGGATCTTCACTCAGAGCTGAGATGAGCGCTTTCCCTACTCCCAATAGTGTGCCATTTGTATCTGGCCAATAATTAGTCAAATCTTACTTTCATGTTTTCAAGTTGTATCATTATTTATAGCTGGTTTCTCCTCCTCCTTCAGTACCGAATGCAATTATGATGTGAGAAGTGACTTTTTGGAAAGATTTGTTTAATTAGCAGTGCCCTGAAAAACACTCTGCTCAACACTACAAAAAACGCTCTCTCCAACTCACCGTGGCTGTGCCAGAATTGCTGGGGATTAGCTAAGACTGCATTTTGAATACATTTCAAAAACTAGCTTTCCTAAAGAGGTCATTTCCTAATATATATTAAGTCCTTTTTGCACCAAATATAGTCATAATTTAGTTTTTCCTCCCTCTCTCTGACACTTTAAATTAAACAGGCTGCTGTGCCTTTAGGACTTCTTCACCTGTGAAATGAGATACAGTGTTTTGCTTTGCCTACTCATGGTCTGCAGGTTTGCAGTTGGGTCAAATATAGCTGCCATTGGCCCATCTTTCAATAGTAGCCTCTGTGCAAAGCCTGTAATAGGTTCATGAAATGATCCACTCTAAAATGAGCCTAATAAGTTTGAAATGATCAGGGGCCTTGTTTAAATATAAAGACTGCAGGTGCTTTTTCCTCGTCGGGATCTTTCATAAGGATATGCAGAGTGGAAGCTAGGAACAGAACAGTATTTGCAGGCATTTCATCTTATTTTTCTGTCCTACTTACTTTCTTATTTCCTAGCTGTGAATAGGTGGTCCAAGGTTTTAAACACTGAACAGACTATTGACATGAATATGAATTTGGACAGTCTTATATTGTAGCTAGACTCAAAGAGGTTTAAAGAGGTCCATAACAAGCTGTTTTTGCAGCTTAATACTTTGGTTTTGATGTGAATGCTAAGCGTTTGCTTACAGCCAAATGTGTAGCCTTTCAAAGTGTCATCCATAGACCTTAGTCAGGTTAGACCAGTGTTTCTCAACCATTGTGCGTGGAAAATTATCAAAAACTTCCTTATCGCTATTATATTTCGTTATTATTATTTTAAATCAGTGCTATTGGTCATCGTTGTTTGTTTGTGGGTTTTATAAATATTTAACCAATGAAAAGCATTCAAAAGAGCATATGACTAAACCTTGTAATGCCATTGGATCCTCAAATTGTCAGTCAAACCTCATAACTCCACCCCGCCCCCATTCAGAATGAAGTGCTGTGACACGCAGTTTGAAGACAGTCGTCTACTTCTTTTGTAATGCAAGGGTAAATGTGACCTTGGACCACAAAACCAGTCTTAAGTCGCTGGGGTATATTTGTAGCAATAGCCAAAAATACATTGTATGGGTCAAAATGATTGATTTTTCTTTTATTGATTAGTAATATGTATTTAAAGGCGTAATATGCATTTAAACTTTAAAGGCGATTTTCTCAATATTTGGATTTTTTTTGCACCCCCGGATTCCAGATTTTCAAATAGTTGTATCTTGGCCAAATATTTTCCTATCCTAACGAACCATACATCAATGGAACGCTTATTTATTAAACTTTCAGATGACGTATAAATCTCAGTTTCGAAAAATTGACCCTTATGTCTGGTTTTGTGGTCCAGGGTCACATTTACTGAAATATTTACATATTTTGCTTGCAAAAAGTTTCATTTCTAGAGCCAATTTTTGACAAAGTTTGACATGCCATCCGTCTCGGAGTTGAAATTGATTGCCCCTGTTTTGTTTCTTTAGAATTCTTGTTTTTTGTGATTTCTGTGTTTGTATGCGGTGTCTGTTGGAAGAAGAGCTGTGGGAAAAGAATGCCCTAATGATCCGCCCTGCTTTGTTGGATCATGACCCAGAGCCCCAGTGCGGCACGCCTAAAACGGATCTTCACTCAGAGCTGAGATGAGCGCTTTCCCTACTCCCAATAGTGTGCCATTTGTATCTGGCCAATAATTAGTCAAATCTTACTTTCATGTTTTCAAGTTGTATCATTATTTATAGCTGGTTTCTCCTCCTCCTTCAGTACCGAATGTAATTATGATGTGAGAAGTGACTTTTTGGAAAGATTTGTTTAATTAGCAGTGCCCTGAAAAACACTCTGCTCAACACTACAAAAAACGCTCTCTCCAACTCACCGTGGCTGTGCCAGAATTGCTGGGGATTAGCTAAGACTGCATTTTGAATACATTTCAAAAACTAGCTTTCCTAAAGAGGTCATTTCCTAATATATATTAAGTCCTTTTTGCACCAAATATAGTCATAATTTAGTTTTTCCTCCCTCTCTCTGACACTTTAAATTAAACAGGCTGCTGTGCCTTTAGGACTTCTTCACCTGTGAAATGAGATACAGTGTTTTGCTTTGCCTACTCATGGTCTGCAGGTTTGCAGTTGGGTCAAATATAGCTGCCATTGGCCCATCTTTCAATAGTAGCCTCTGTGCAAAGCCTGTAATAGGTTCATGAAATGATCCACTCTAAAATGAGCCTAATAAGTTTGAAATGATCAGGGGCCTTGTTTAAATATAAAGACTGCAGGTGCTTTTTCCTCGTTGGGATCTTTCATAAGGATATGCAGAGTGGAAGCTAGGAACAGAACAGTATTTGCAGGCATTTCATCTTATTTTTCTGTCCTACTTACTTTCTTATTTCCTAGCTGTGAATAGGTGGTCCAAGGTTTTAAACACTGAACAGACTATTGACATGAATATGAATTTAGACAGTCTTATATTGTAGCTAGACTCAAAGAGGTTTAAAGAGGTCCATAACAAGCTGTTTTTGCAGCTTAATACTTTGGTTTTGATGTGAATGCTAAGCGTTTGCTTACAGCCAAATGTGTAGCCTTTCAAAGTGTCATCCATAGACCTTAGTCAGGTTAGACCAGTGTTTCTCAACCATTGTGCGTGGAAAATTATCAAAAACTTCCTTATCGCTATTATATTTCGTTATTATTATTTTAAATCAGTGCTATTGGTCATCGTTGTTTGTTTGTGGGTTTTATAAATATTTAACCAATGAAAAGCATTCAATAGAGCTTGTGACTAAACCTCGTAATGCCATTGAATCCTCAAATTGTCAGTCAAACCTCATAACTCCACCCCGCCCCCATTCAGAATGAAGTGCTGTGACACGCAGTTTGAAGACAGTCGTCTACTTCTTTTGTAATGCAAGGGTAAATGTGACCTTGGACCACAAAACCAGTCTTAAGTCGCTGGGGTATATTTGTAGCAATAGCCAAAAATACATTGTATGGGTCAAAATGATTGATTTTTCTTTTATGCCAAAAATCATTAGGATATTAAGTAAAGATCATGTTGCAAATATTGCAGATATTTTGTAAATTTCCTACTGTAAATATATTAAAACTTAATTTTTGATTAGTAATATGCATTGCTAAGAACTTCATTTGGACAACTTTAAAGGCGATTTTCTCAATATTTAGATTTTTTTGCACCCTCAGATTCCAGATTTTCAAATAGTTGTATCTCGGCCAAATATTGTTATCTTTCAGATGGTGTATAAATCTCAATTTCGAAAAATGGACCCATATGACTGGTTTTGTGGTCCAGGGTCACAAATAAAGAACTAATGTTTGAATAAGTACAGCGTTTCCTTTACTCAAGAAACGCTGTCTATAAAGGCTAATGTTTTTGTGTGCTTAAAGAGCAGAGAAGAGTCTTAGCATTTGCTGTCTAGTTGTAGCCAATGCATTTTTGTACGTTTTAAATATCCTGTGCATAATGTTTAATCTTTTATAACGTGAGATTTTGGCCAGATGTATTAAACAACAAGAGAAACTGAGTGCCCATATAGCTACATTAAACTTTATAACCTGCAAACTGATGAAAATGTGGTGCTATTAATTTACTGCCTCATGTGGCCGTTATAATGATGGACAAAACTAGGGATGCGCCGATCCGATATTCATATCGGTATCGGTTCCGATAGTGCCATTTTTCCTCGGATCGGGTATCGGTCAGAGAGGGCCGATCCAAATCCGAGATGTTACTTCTGAAGCCATACGGAAGCTTAATGTGAGCTACATATGAATATTTAAGTCCTTACATTAAAGTTCACACAAACTCTTTTCTCCGCTGTGGCTGTCAGTCATTCGTTCAGCCTTTAAACCCTGGTCGCATTCGGTTACGACAGTCAGTTCGGTAAAGCTCTCTCCAAGATCATTCTGTGATCCCATTATACTTAATTTGTAAATGCATGTCTATGATTTTGCAAAAAGGACTATCTTCTTGCCAGAGTTTAATGTTGTTTTGTTACTTGTTACTGGATGTCTGTGAGAACAAAACACGGGCATAGGAAAGACTATAAATCGTTTTTAACGTGCACAGTAACTGAAATGTAAAACCGTTAAAAGAAAGGCTCAATAACTGTTGCACAGATATAATACACTACGCATCAATTTCTCTTCTGTGACACCATATTGCTTCAAGCGCATCATTCTGCACACCGGATGTGCACATTGTAAGCGCTTCTATCGGCCAATACCGAACCCTAGGTATCGGAGGCGAAAAAGGCAGATCGGAGCATCCCTAGACAAAACACAGATCTCTGTCATTTGGCCGTCAAAAACCTTGTTAACTCCATTTGAGTATGATTTTCAGAAATTAAGTGCAAGTGCCAAAATACCAACTCTGATGATGCAATGTTTAATTATTGGGAAAAAAAAACTTTTCCCCTTTCTTTTCTTTTCTTTTTTCTTTTCTTTTTTATAATGCTTAGTGGTTTGCCGTGGGATTTTTAACATATCAAAACTGCCACGGCAGAAAAAAGGTTGGGAAATACTGGGTTAGACGCCATATTGAATTTTACGCAGATGAAAACGAGGCTGTGAGGGATGAACTTACAGACTTTACAATGGTATGCGTTGTTATAAAGGTCCAAAAACCACATCATTTTCACAATTTTCAAAATCGATTTGTGGCATTCTTGTCTACTGAAAGTTATTTTTGAAAAGATGTTCTGCCATCCGAATGCATGCACGTTTATCCATCAAACCCTCATTTTCATTCCTTTCAGAAATTCGATATTGTTCGTGAACACAGGCAGTCAACATATGCACACTAAAAGTTTCATCCTTGTCCAATGTTTTCACTATTTCTGTCCAGCAACACTGTCTCTTAACCACCTTGTGTTGCTGCGATCTCAAACAGTAGTTCTTGTTCCATCTCCCCCATTTCTGCTTCTATTTTGACACAGTTGAAATTTCGCCACATGCACTGCATGGTAACCCAAGGATATACAATTGTTTTCTTTGCATTGAAGTTCAAAAAGTGTAAGAACTTGATTTTCCATGCTGTGACCTTTAAAAAAAATTCAGGATGCATTGCTTGATTTTGCTCTTTGTTTTCGCCTTGCATAGTGCACAAGGCAAGCATAGTTTTAACTGTAACACCTTATTGTAGCTTCTTTCTTTAAAAATGCATCTAATGAAGGTCTGAACATTGTCTGCCTCACACTAAATCTATATTTGAGGAAAGTAATTTTTTAATGAAAGGATGTTTACCGTAACTCTCCCCTGTGGCATCCCACTGTATTTCAGGGACATGAAGAGCTCTTGATGGCCATTGAAGTCTTTAGCAAGAGACAGGATTGCTGAGCTACATGCAGGTTTGCCTGAATGGTCTAATAAAGGAGCTGTCAGATAAATGTTTTTCTGCTAATGCTTAAGACTGGGCAGGAAATAAAAGGAAGCCTCTGTCAGAGCCTGGATGTGGCAGGATGAACTGCCAGCGCTTCTATCACTGTGTCTTTATGCATGTACCAGGCTCCTCAGCCAACTCTGAAGCCTGGTCCAGTGTGTGCCGAGGAGAGGGGGAAATGAAGGACGCTGGACCAGCTGGACTTGAATACGAGTGGATGACTGGATGTAGAGGTGTCGCATCTGTGATGGTGAGATGTCCACCACAGAACAGTGTGTGCTGACAGTATAAACCTGGCAAGGCTGGGACCGTCTAGAGATGGGCAGATCAATCTTGAAGTATATTGGTACTTAAAATAGTGATGTTTCATTAAGAGCTTTCACACATGAAAACACTGATCCCAAGTGTTTATTTTTTTTAATAGCTAAATGGTTTAGTTTTCATGCTGCATGGCAACTTATTATAATCTTTGAGCTGAAAAAATAAGTTTACTAGCAAATGGCTGAGCAACTATTTCTCCTTCTGCTCATTTGAACACAAACAGAAATGCTGAAAAGCACAAGCCCTCACAGAACTCACTGAAACGGAGAGAGCGGTGTCTGCCAGAGGTCATGACGGAGAAAAGAAGCATCATCTGACTCCGCTAAATAGCAGACTAGCTAAATGTTGAAGTTAATTTTTCTGCTTGGCTATACAAGGATTAAATGAACACAAAAAAATACAGTACATCAGATAAAATGCTGAAAATTCACAATATACAGTACTATTCAAACGTTTGAGGCCAGTAAGACTTTTTTGTTTTTGAAAGAAGTCGCTTATGCTCACTAAGGCTGCTTTTATTTGATCAAAAATACAGTGAACATATTGTGAAATATTACTAATATTTAAAATAACACTTTCATGTGATGGCAACGATCCATTTTCAGTGGTCATTACACTACTATTCAGTGTCACATGATCCTTTGGAAATCATTCTAATATGCTGATTTGGTGTTCAAGAAATGGCATTGCTGAAATGATTAGTCCTTTTTAGAGTCATATTGTCTTGTTTCTGCAGAACCCGACTGTTTATTTGACTTTTGGTTAGTGGAAATAGAAAGTGGAAGTGGAAAATCTGACTGAATTGTGGAAGAAATGTGACATTTATCATAGCCTAATAAGCTTCTGTGATGTTTGATTTAAGTTTAAACTTTAAAAGATGTTAAATTACTGCACGTATTCTATAATTGTTATTAAGGAATGAAAAACCAAAAAGGATAATTTGCAGATTTAGGTCTATTTAATGGCAATGGATTTTTAATGTTCAGTGGACATAATTACCCATTTTATTCTCATAAATCATAAAAAAAAACTATTTAATACGGACAATTGATAGTTTGATATTGGCCTTGATGGTGCTTTATATCTATAAAAAAAAAATATATATATATATATATATATAAAAAATATAAATAAAGCAATGTAATGATGAGGCATCATTGATTGCAGCCTGTGACTCTTGTCTCTAGCTCCTAGCTTTTGTATTATGTAAAAGTCAGCCGTGTGAGCTCATTCTACTGGCATTATTGAGAGAAATATTGTTTTACGGCGAGGCTAATATCTTCACTTTTCTTTCTCTGTGTGTTCCAAAGGCCATTAGCCAATTCACAAGTCTTAGGGCAACATAGCTTAGTTTACTCCCAGTACGGTTGAAGGATTGTTTGGGAAAGCTTCCCAATCAGAAGCTTTCTAACTCAAACTCACAAAGCTGAGAAGAGAGTTGGAGAGGGGAGGGTAGGCAGAGATGGAGGAACAGTGAACAGAATACTGTAAGCATTGGAGGAGAAAGAACAAATGATGACCGATGAGGCTGAAAGATAGATTTATTATAAGGTTTATGATAATAGAGAAAGAAATAATAACGTGCATATTAAAGGCCAGTTCACACTGCACTGACAGACGTAGTCAAGACCTGAAAATTGTCAGACCTGACAAATGCAGATTTAACATGCCAGTGAAAATAGGCACTGACCACACCAACAGACGTGGACATGAACGTGTCTGTTGACATTGATCTGTGTCTGTTGGTACACTGTGAATTAGCCATTTATTGTTAATGTTACCATAACAGCGAGAAGCTTCTGTCAGAAAAGGCCACTGAGTCAGCTGATTAAAGAAGTTAGAAAGCATCAGCATCATACCCCTGCACGTAATTGCCATGTTTGCCTTTCTAACAAATCTGAAAATATGCCAGAAAAGCTTTCTTCTCATGTTGTTAAACTTGCTTAACAAATGGGGCTTGAATTAGCAATCAAAATGCTATGGGCTTCATGCCCATTCCTCCTTAGTATGAGTACCTTTAGGTACGTAGCAAAGATTGTTGGATGATTTGTCTTACAGTGTACACGAATGTAAGGTATTTTTGAATCTGAGTGTGTAAGTAATTGGTTCATATGGCAATAATTCTTGTTTAATGGATTATTTAAAGGGATAGTTCACCCAAAATAAAAATTAAGTCATTAATTAATCACCCTCATGTCGTTCCAAACCCGTAAGACCTTTGTTCATCTTGGGAACACAGATTAAGATATTTTTGATGAAATCCAAGAGCTTTCTGACCCTGCATAGACAGCAACGCAACTGACACGTTCAAGGCCCAGAAAGGTAGTAAGGACATTGTTAAATAGTCCATGTGACACCAGTGGTTCAACCCTAATTTTATGAAGCTACGAGAATACTTTTTGTGCACAAAGAAAACAAAAATAACAAATTTAATCAATAATTCTTCTCTAGGTGAGTAATCAATGAAAGTGAAGTTTCAAAGAAGTTAATGAAACTAACCCTTTAATGGATAGAGATTGATTTCTGATTGAGATGCAGTGAGATATATATTTATGTATATCCACATTCTACTTCCATCTGCTGAATGGAATATTCCACCTGTCTTCTAATTTTAAAAGAGTGCCTTTCTTTTATCTGCCATGATGAGTTGATCTTCTTATTTATATTAGCTCTAACATGTGTGTGTGTGGGTAAAATCTGCTACAGCTTTCCTAAGGATCATTTACACAGATCTCATCTGAAGATCATGAACTTTAATTTTTTTGTTATACTACGGGGTCGTTGAATGCTTGAATCTGATTGGCTGACGAATAGGACTGGGTATCGTTCAAAAATTTTCGATACCGATACCTTTACTTCGATACCGGTTTCTGAACGATACTTTTTTCGATACCAGTTTTATGAAATAAATTTGATTACAATTAGAAAATGTAACCAACAGAATAAATCAGTGCAAATAGTTTTAAAGGGGTCATATAATGCGGTTTCAAGTTTCCCTTTCTCTTTGGAGTGTTACAAGCTCTTGGCGCATAAAGAAGATCTGTAAAGTTGCAAAGACTAAAGTCTTAAATCCAAAGAGATATTCTTTATAAAAGTTAAGAGTCAACCACGCCTACCTAAAACGGCTCGTTCTAACACGCCCCCACATGTCTACATCACGATGTGGGAAGATTTGCATAGAAGGCGTAACTTTTATTCTCACTGTAGTATTGTTGTTGCCGCTGCCATGTTGTGAAGGCACTGTGTTTCATTGTGAAAGCGAAACTACTTTGGTTGGCCTTCGCTTCGTCATGCCTGGAGCTGATCCGTGCTGGTCGCTGAGGAAATACATCAACTTTGCGCTGTCGATCGCTGGATCGGCTTTCAACTTGGACGAAGCGGAGTCCAGCCCGGAGTCGTCACATGTGGTTGCCGCAAGCCCGCCGGACGCTCCTTCGTCGAATCCGCCGGCCGCCGCTCACTCTAGCCATCCGGCCTCCAGCCTCAGCCCGCCGTGTGTGACGCTGTGTTTCGTTGTGAAAGCGAAACTACTTTGTTTGGGATGAGCTTTGAAAAATCGTTTCAGAAAGGCGGGGCATAGAGGAGAAACAATAATGTACAGTATGTGGAAAATAATGTGCTCTTTTAACCTTAAACTGCATAAACACATTTCATTACACCAAATAAACAAAATAATGTTCTTTTTAGCAGCATCATATGACACCTTTAAAATTACGTTTTGGAATCAGCAACGGAGGCAAATTAATCCTACTCACAACAGCGTTTCAAGTAGAAAAAACGGACAAATGCCTTGAAATAAATAATCTGATCAATGTCTTGAGGTGTGGTAACTGTAGTATAAGCGGAATAATTGACTTCGGTCCGTTGAATTCTTAGAAAATAATGCACACCCGAGGTGTTACGGCCACATCACCAACCTCGGGTGTGCATTATTTTCTAATAATTCAACGGCCCGTCGTCATTCCTTACATAAATCATGTCTGTCACCAGATGTTTTGTGTATTATATGTTGAGTCCTTCTTTCCATGGTTAATTCCTAGGCTGCAGCCAGTGTTTCCCCTGCCATTATATTAGGGGGTCACCCCCCCCCCTAATATATCATAGGTCAAGTTAATTTTATTTAATTTTATTTTCTCTATAGTGCCAGATCACAACAGAAGTCATGTATAGTTACCTTTCCTATAGAACAGGTCTATACTTTGTTCTTTTGTTAAACAAACTAAATAGCCTTATGTTATTATTTATCTTATTTACACGACAGCATGTCATTTCTGTCTCTACGTTACATGGTCACGCTCTCTGTGTAACGCACCGTGGGGTTCTGCCCCGATGCGCGAACACACACACAAGCATGCACGCACACACAAGTGAGCACACTCCCACTCCCACTAGTATTTGTAAATATTAAGCCACAATACGACTATTTAAATATGAATTCTGCGTGTCTCTGTGTTAATGAATGGCGCAGATGTGCGGTTTTGTTTACTACTTGTACTGAAGCGCGCGTGACGCTCCCGGTGATATTAACGTCTGCCCTCTCACTAAATGAGGACATAAATACAACAACATCTCCAGAACTGCTCTGAGTCACTTCATGAGCAATTGACCGTTTCATCTGAGTAAAACTATGCTCATATCATACACACACAGAAATGTAAAGGTATTCAAAGCAATCCATCAAAATAAAAGTTTGAATTAACTTGAAGACATTGCGGCAGAAATATATTACTACTGTTCAGTAGATTGTACGTAATAGGCTACTACCACTACACCCCCCCCCCCCAACAAAAAAAACCCCCGTAAACCTAGGGGAAACACTGTGCAGCTATGTTTTTTTTCCAGTCCTATATTCTACCCGTCACCCCATTGGAGACGGTGTCATCGTTTAAATAAACCGTGCTGCATAAACAGGGCAAGAGCGCAGACCTTTGAACAAATATGCATCGAAACCTCAGAGGAGCCGTCAGATAGGATGGGACTGTAACTGAACTCTCCAAGGCTGTCTGTGGTAGCAGAAACCATTACATGCAACCCTTTCCATACATCTCTGGAGGGAGTCAGCAAGCCTGAGGCTTTTATGAGCATAACCCATGACATATCTGTGAATAATGTTACGGGGCCCATTAAGGCCAGCTGTGTGGCATACTGTAAGCCAGGTGCATTGTAGTGAAGCTCTGATCAAACTACTGCCATTTCCTCCCACACTTGCGGGTGTCTGCAATGCAGAAGATCTGTGGAAATGTGGAAAGTCTGACCTCCTCATGGTCACGTTCACCACACAGTCTTCTGAGATGCAGTTTTTCTCAGATGTGTCAGATGAGAGGGAAAGGTTGATGGGAAGTTTTGTGAAGGGTTGGGGTGATTTTTGAGCTCTCAGGCTGTTTTCTCTTCAGCTATTACAGAGACTGCGCTTCATATCTGTGGCAAAATAGAGGTAAATAACTTAGAATGGAAAACTGTGAAATAAACTCAGATGTATGACTCTATTTTACAGTGAATTATGAATTTTAAACTTCAAGCTTAATGTATTTTCTGTGTCAAAGCTGTTTGTCATGTCCTTTTAAATGGGTTTTAAATGTCCCCTCAATTGTAACGGAGTTCAGTCTCATTTAAAAGCTCACAGATGACTTGAGACACAACGGTTTTTAACTTGAATGGTTTTCAGCCAGGCCTCCAATTATTCCAAGTTTCTCTTTCTCCTAAGCTGTTTTCAAAGAAACTTTCAGAAGAAAAATTCAGGATTTCGTCAATGTTCTCGTATTTTTAATTCCTTCAATTATCTTTCCTGAAATCTTTGAAAGCCTCCGAGAGTAAGAAAAGAGTTGAATAAAAACTGTCTGGCATGATTTTCATATGAATACACTCTTGTTTGACCTTGTAGGGTGGCATTAATTCAACAGTCTCCCACTGCTGCGCTAATAATCCGCTCCCATATGCTGCAAATCCCTCGCAGCTTCCACTACAAACAATTCTCCCCGCAGTCTTTAACGCTCGACTCCCCGGCCTCTGGTCCAGATGTTCTCTTATTGCTGCTTTTTAATATTCAGGAAGTGGATCAGAAAATAATTAAACTCTGCGACAAGTGATGCGACCCCAATTATCTCGTACCATTGTGGTCGTGACAACATGGGCAAGATGAAGAGGAAAAATAACTGAGCTTTCGGTTTGAGGAATGAACATTTTAAGGATGTGTGGGAGTGCGGGTGAAGAAACATCTTGGGTCTTTCCTGTTTTAATTCCTTCTCCTGTCAAAATGGTGGAAGAAACTAGAGGCGTCAAACTGAAACGAACAAGTATCTGTCAGTCGGGTTGTTTTAGATCTGTGACACTTGATTTCTCGGTCTTGACATGATTAGGATGACATGACACAGCTTGTTACTGTTACTGCGATATGTGTAATGTTTCGTGTGCACATCTCAGGGCTGTTGGTTTCACTACTACTGCCTAACTAAGTGGGATGCATCACGTTTTGAGTGCCAGGTTATTTCTTTTACTTGTCCTCACTGAAAGCAGGGTGAAGCTGATGTAACCAATCCAACTTTGAATTTGGACCAGTGATATGTCACAAGAGAAATCAAGCCTCTGTCAAAATGTCAGATTAAAGGAATAATTCATCCAAGAATGGAAATCCTGTGCTCACCCTCTTGACTCTCTAAACCTGTATTTTATTCTTCGCTGGAGCTCAAAATTTTAAAAGGTTAGCTTTTGAGTACAGAGTGATGGCTGCCAGGTTCTAAGAAGGACAAAAAAGCACCCTGGAAAAAAGGGAAGCTTGGACGTTCTGCTATAAATATCTCCTTGTGTTTGTTCCACAAAAGAAGGAATGGCTCATATGGGGTAAATGACAGAATTTGAATTCGAATTATACTTTTTTAAAAAGTGGAAAGATATGCAATAAGATGACTTTGTATTGTGTTGTGCTTTAGTTTTTAATGTTTAACAACAATATCAGCAACCACTTTTTTTTTTAGTCTACAAATGGCTGTCCTTTTCCTCTACTTCCTCTGCAGCAGCCACACTTCTTCTCTCCCTTCTAAGCTGAGCTTACATGGATGCCTCTGGCATTCGCAGTGAGCGCTCCAGCTCCAGCAGATGGTGAAGAGAGGGAGAAGGCGAGAGATTAAAAGGGTGTTTCTCTTGTACTTCCTCTCCTAGTGTTCTTTGATCCTTCACGTTTTTGTGGCATATTTGGAATTCTGCACTCAGATGGGTAGAGATTGATGCCTGCACGCATTCATATATCACTGGAGAGGCAGGTATCATCTGTTGTTCAGTGCACATTGGTGTTTTATTTTTTGTTTTTTTTTTGCTGCCGCCTGCCTTGGCTGCCCTTGAAAGCTGTCAGTCCATAACACGATAATGTGTATGTGTGTATGTATGTGTATATATATATATATATATATATATATATATATATATATATATAGTAATCAATACGCCAAAAACAAACGTGGTTAGCACACTTTTACTATAAAAAAACAGGGTTAATTTAAAGTAACTCCCTCAAAATAAAATATATTGAAAAAAGTTATTTGCATGATTTTTCGCTGGTTTAAAAAATAAATATAAAACAAATCTTACTTTGTGATTTAATCATTCATGCATGAAAGGGTTAAGGCTACACTTTAACCAGGACTGTTTTCAATGTAGGCTGCACACAAATTAATGGTACAAATTATTGTTAATTAAATACAATAAATATATATTCAAAAAAAATTGTACATACATTTTTAAATACATTTAAAATATTGAAATGAGAACACAAAAGCCACGCCACACAAATAGCTTTTAATTGGTTTATTTCGTTAGCAAACATGTAAGTATATTAAGTTCTTTCCATTAATATTTTTTTTTACTTTCACATTTAAGATATATCATAAGGTTATACCCTTTTTGTGGTAAGTCTGCACAAGATCAGAACGCTTGTTTGGTATGTTTGCGGCCCCTTTAAATAAAGACCGATCGTGGAGCATCTACAGGGCAGCCAGAGCGAATTTTGACGCTCTCGCCGCCGGTGGTCAGCGTTGTGGGTAGTTAATCGTACATTTTTCTGAAATCGTGATTAATCCCACCTAACATTAAAGTTTTTAAATATACTTTTATATTGCAATAATTTCACATTCACTCTTCAAATTAATGTGCAAACAACATAAAGACAGTATATTTTTTTATATTTTTAATGGCATCATTTTTTTATGAATGAAGGCCAGTATCAATGATACCAATACTGATTTCTCCATAAAATTATTAACCATTGACTATAGCTATTCAACATTACAGTATAATTGAGAGCTATCAATTTTAACATTTATTAGACTTCGAAAAAAGGCCAGTATCAATGATACCAATACTGATTTCTCTATAAAATTGTCTCCACCCATAAAATTTCCTCTTTTTTTTTTTCTTGGTCCTTTGATTAATAGACATCACAGCAGCTGGTTATTAGGTTGTTTTTTGCTGCTATTTCTTTAAGAACTGCCGCTGCTGAACGTGACGCGGATCTGACACGCATCATATTTTCTCTCAACTCTTTTTAGCTTTTCTGACCCACTTCAGGTCTTAATGTCTCTATTAATGAGCTTGACGAGTTAAATCGGGTGTGTTAGATGAGTGAGACAGTGCTGGGCTGCTCCAGGACAGTTTTGAAAACCATTTCAGAGACAAGTTCTTAAATGTGACATATAAAATATATTACATGCATGCACAGTTTTAAGCAGCTTTAATCGCCTTTTTCGTAAGTTCATGACTTAACTGACCATGACTGTAACGGAGCTGACGAGACGTGAGACGTGCGGATCCATGTGCGAGTTTTATTAAAACAGAAGAGGTCAGAAACACAGGCAGGGTCGAACAATGGCAAACAGGTATAATGAGGGCAAGACAGAAGAGTAATCCAAAACGGGCGTGGTCGATACTGTAGTAAAACCATGGTTTTGTCCATAGTAATCAATACGCCAAAAACAAACATGGTTAGCACACTTTTACTATAAAAAAACAGGGTTAATTTAAAGTAACTCCCTCAAAATAAAATATATTGAAAAAAGTTATTTGCATGATTTTTCGCTGGTCTAAAAAATAAATATAAAAAAAATCTTACTTTGTGATTTAATCATTCATGCATGAAAGGGTTAAGGCTACACTTTAACCAGGACTGTTTTCAATGTAGGCTGCACACAAATTAATGGTACAAATTATTGTTAATTAAATACAATAAATATATATTCAAAAAAATTTGTACATACATTTTTAAATACATTTAAAATATTGAAATGAGAACACAAAAGCCACGCCACACAAATAGCTTTTAATTGGTTTATTTCGTTAGCAAACATGTAAGTATATTAAGTTCTTTCCATTAATATTTTTTTTTACTTTCACATTTAAGATATATCATAAGGTTATACCCTTTTTGTGGTAAGTCTGCACAAGATCAGAACGCTTGTTTGGTATGTTTGCGGCCCCTTTAAATAAAGACCGATCGTGGAGCATCTACAGGGCAGCCAGAGCGAATTTTGACGCTCTCGCCGCCGGTGGTCAGCGTTGTGGGTAGTTAATCGTACATTTTTCTGAAATCGTGATTAATCCCACCTAACATTAAAGTTTTTAAATATACTTTTATATTGCAATAATTTCACATTCACTCTTCAAATTAATGTGCAAACAACATAAAGACAGTATATTTTTTTATATTTTTAATGGCATCATTTTTTTATGAATGAAGGCCAGTATCAATGATACCAATACTGATTTCTCTATAAAATTGTCTCCACCCATAAAATTTCCTCTTTTTTTTTTTCTTGGTCCTTTGATTAATAGACATCACAGCAGCTGGTTATTAGGTTGTTTTTTGCTGCTATTTCTTTAAGAACTGCCGCTGCTGAACGTGACGCGGATCTGACACGCATCATATTTTCTCTCAACTCTTTTTAGCTTTTCTGACCCACTTCAGGTCTTAATGTCTCTATTAATGAGCTTGACGAGTTAAATCGGGTGTGTTAGATGAGTGAGACAGTGCTGGGCTGCTCCAGGACAGTTTTGAAAACCATTTCAGAGACAAGTTCTTAAATGTGACATATAAAATATATTACATGCATGCACAGTTTTAAGCAGCTTTAATCGCCTTTTTCGTAAGTTCATGACTTAACTGACCATGACTGTAACGGAGCTGACGAGACGTGAGACGTGCGGATCCATGTGCGAGTTTTATTAAAACAGAAGAGGTCAGAAACACAGGCAGGGTCGAACAATGGCAAACAGGTATAATGAGGGCAAGACAGAAGAGTAATCCAAAACGGGCGTGGTCGATACGTAACAGAGCCCCCCCCCACCCCACCCCCCCCAAGGAGCGGCTTCCAGACGCTCCAAAAGACTTTACGATTCCGGAGGGCAGTGGAGTGGAGGCGGAACAGGGGGAGGGATGGAGGGCCAGGTCCACATGGAGGTGGAGAGACCGGGAACTGAGGCCGAACCAGCGAAGCAGGGAGCCAGGGGGGAGCCGGCAGTACAGGTGGAGAAGAGAACCACCAGAACCAGACAGCAGACCACCACGGCGGGCCAGAAGACCACCACGGCAGAGCAGAAGACCACCACGGCAGAGCAGAAGACCACCACGGCTGAGCAGAGGAACACCAGAGCCAGACAGTAGACCACCACGGCGGGGCAGAGGACCACCACGGCGGCGCCGAG
>NW_015505374.1:907638-908345 GCF_001515645.1 Sinocyclocheilus grahami
GGGGGCAGAAGACCACCAGAGCCAGACAGTAGACCACCACGGCAGAGCAGAGGACCCCCACAGTGGGGCGGAGGACCCCCACGGCGGAGCAGAGGACCACCAGGGCCAGACAGTAGACCCCCATGGCAGGGCAGAAGACCCCCACGGCGGAGCAGAGGATCACCAGAGCCAGACAGACCACCACGGCAGAGCAGAAGGAACAGGGAACCCCCCGAACCACACCGATCAGGAGACCATGGCGTAGACTGTAACAACTAGAGAGCAGAGACAGACAACACAGACAGAACATTGGGGTTGATAGACAAGGCTGAGTGTTCAGAGGCAGCCTCCTTGGCTGGGTCGGGACAGGACAGAAGGTCACAAACTACCTCCTTGGCCGAAACAAAGAAAGCAAAGAATTCACAAACGGCCTCCATAGCCGTGACAGGACAGGCCGTGACAGGACGGGACAAGAGTTCACAGACGGCCCCCATAGCTGTCGGGACGAGAGTTCACCGACGGCCTCCATAGCTGTGACAGGACAAGCAGGGAGTTCGCAAACGGCCTCTGTGGCCGATTCAGGGCTGGACGTAAGTTCACAGACAGCCTCTGCGGCCAGGTTGAGACAACGCAATTGTTCATAGGCCGTGACAGGACAGGCTGAAAGTGCATTGCTAGGCGCTACCACCACGCAAGGAGCTGAAGCGAGCACCGCCGTTTCGGGAGGT
>NW_015505374.1:909004-910704 GCF_001515645.1 Sinocyclocheilus grahami
TCATGAAGATCAGCTGTGACTAGACTTGACTCATGACGATCAACTATGACTTGACTAGACTCATGAATATCAGCTGTGTCTTGACCAGACTCATGATAATAAACTGTGACTCGATTTGACTCATGATGATCAACTGTGACTAGACTCGACTCAGGAAGATCAACTGTGATTAGACTTGACTCAGGAAAATCAACTGTGACTAGACTTGACTCAGGAAGATCAGCTGTGACCTGACTTGACTCATGATAATGAACTGAAACTTGACTTGACTCATGACGGTCAACTGTGTCTAGACCTGACCCATGACGATCAGTTGTGGCTTGATTAGACTCATGACTATCAGCTGTGACTTGACTAGACTCATGATAATAAACTGTGACTTGACTTGATTCGTGACGATCAACTGTGACTAGACTCGACTCAGGAAGATCTGTTGTGACTTGACTAGAATCATAATAATGAACTGTGACTTGACCTGATTCATGATGATCAACCGTGACTTGACTGAACTCAGGGAGATCAGCTGTGACTTGACTGGACTCATGAAAATCAGCTGTGACTAGACTAGACGAGACGTGAGACGTGCGGATCCATGTGTGAGTTTTATTAAAACAGAAGAGGTCAGAAACACAGGCAGGGTCGAACAATGGCAAACAGATATAATGAGGGCAAGACAGAAGAGTAATCCAAAATGGGCGTGGTCGATAAGCGGCTAACAATATCCAGAGGGCTTGACACGAGGGGTTATCCAATAACAATGCAAAGGTCCAGGCAGGGGCAAACAGTATCCGAACATGACAAGATGAGAGAGGTAATCCGAAGTACACAGGCAATAATCAGAAGACGAGGAAACAGACAAGGCAAGACTAGGCTAAGGCTATCGAAGGGAAACAGGCTCCGTAGAGTAGCTATCGCTAAGAGAGTGATAAACGCATACAATACTCGGCAGAGGGAAGGGATCAGAGTGAGTGTTAAATAGTGAGTGAGTGATATGAAACAGCTGTGTGCAATCAGTGCAATGAATGATGGGATATGTAGTCTGGGGTGATATGCAACAGTGTGTAGTGTGAGAGTCAATGAAAATGGAAAGGGTGACCTCTGATGGCTAGCAGACGGAAGTTCATGGACCGGATACGTAACAACGACATTGCATGCACGTTTATTTCGCACTTTGATATGAAAGGATACAGGCTACAGCGCGCGCCGGCGCCTTTGTGCATGCAATTGAAGAGCACGTGCTGCGAACACAGTACCGTTTCCGCGCTCGTTAGACTCGGAACACGGAACACGGAAATCACTCACTGCTCTTGATTGAATAACTTTTGTAACTTTAATAAGGATTAATCTTTAATTTTTACAGTCAACTATGCAATGTTATTTTACATTTGATTACTTTATTCAATTTCTGTACCTAAAAACTAATGTTAGACCTACCTAAAAAACCTGAAAAGCACCGTTTATTTTATTTGTATCTTTGCTCTATTGTATTTATTTGTGCTGTTGCTTGTAGTTAGATTATTTGTTCTTATTTTCTTTATTTTTATTTGACAATATAGTTTTCCCCCTAAACATAGCACATACCGAACCGTACCGAAACCGTGACTCTAAAACCGTGATACAAACCAAACCGTGAGTAAGTTGAACCGTTTTCCCCCTAATATGTATGTGTGTGTATATATATATATATATATATATATATA
>NW_015505374.1:910804-1003853 GCF_001515645.1 Sinocyclocheilus grahami
TTTTGTGTGGTCACCATTATTTTCCAGCACTGCCTTAACCCTCTTAGGCATTGAGTTCAACAGAGCTTCACAGGTTGCCACTGGAGTCCTCTTCCACTCCTCCATGATGACATCACGGAACTAGTGGATGTTAGAGACCATGCGCTCCTCCACCTTCCGTTTGAGGATGCCCCACAGATGCTCAATAGGGTTTAGGTCTGGAGACATGCTTGGCCAATCCATCACCTTTACCCTCAGCTTCTTTAGCAAGGCAGTGGTCATCTTGGAGATGTGTTTGGGGTCGCTATCATGTTGGAATACAACTATGGATCATACTCTGCTTTAGTATGTCACAGTACATGTTGGCATCAGAGCATGTGAGCGGAGCGGAGTGGTAATATCTCCTTAAGAGCGCAGAGCGCCTTTCTGAAGATTCCACTCTGTTCGCTCAATACGCTCAGTGCCGCTCGCTCAACCCAGAATGCCGTTTGGTGATTTGCTTGCTCGAGATCGAGAATCTGTAGAGATCGAGAATAGTAGAGCAGTTATGGAGTTCAGATATTGTTTCAACGAAGTTGCAAGCCTTATACATAAATGTAAAGTAAAAATCAAAGTTAAGAATGAGCAAGTCGCAGAAACTGAGAGGGAGTTCGTGGATACTGTTAAAGTTAGTACAGATTCATATTAATTACAGAAACACGAAGATGTATGCAAACATGGTGCAGCAAAAGATGAGCTAATTACATACCATAATAAATGAATAAACAGGTAGGCTAAGGTTATATTCGGTTGTACGGAGCCCCGATCATGACATGCAGACAATTAATAGGAGAGATACTGTATTCTGTGAGATACTGTATATATATATATATATATATATATATATATATATATATATATATATATACACATACACTAGGGGTTGCACAGACTAATCGACTAGTTGACTATATATACACATACACTAGGGGTTGCACAGACTAATCAACTAGTTGACTTCAATGCTCTGCCATGACGCTTTAAGCTTGATGTCGACTAGTCGCTGGTCCTATAGAGGGCGCAACAGGATAAGAAATCTTTGAAGGACTTCCACATTTACGCTCAGTTTCCAAACAGTTCAAATGACAAATAAATGCATACTCTGAAAGCGCTCCACAAGACATGTGTGATTATATTACTGGATGCTCGAAATTGAACGGGAGAATGCACATTTTAAACAGCTTATTGTATAGGTAAGTTAATCGCCATTCTAATCTAATGCGCTGCTGCAATGTAACGTGCACACACATAGGCTACAGACAGTAGCACGTACATTACGCACACAGAATCATTCAGCGCGGAAATGTATTGTCAACACTGTTCTGTGATTTCTCACTAAAATAGCTTAGAAACGGAGAAGTTCAAGCATATATTTCTTAACTAAATTCCACAGCTTCACTACTAGTAGAGAGACGCTGCCAGGTAGAATTAATTCACACACGCAATGGCTCTCACTAATGCATGCATATTAATGTAATCTTTACTGTGCTACTTTATCTGTATCTGATTTGGAATGAGCAGAAATCTGTGAGAAATATAACGACCCAAAGAAAAAAAGAACTGATAAAAGAGCTGGTATAGGAGCAACAGCCATGTGGGCAGCACTGTGTCATATGCCATAGCTGTGCACAAGGTGTTTGTCACAGCTCCAGACTTATTTGTTCATTAATGATGTCATCAGCGACTAGTCGAATTCTACTCGACTTTCATCGCATAAAAGTCGACTTAAAAAAATCAGAAGTCGTTCAACCCCTAATATACAGTGTATATACAGTGGGTACGGAAATTATTCAGACCCCCTTAAATTTTTCACTCTTTGTTATATTGCAGCCATTTGCTAAAATCATTCAAGTAAATTTTTTTTCCTCATTAATGTACACACAGCACCCCATATTGACAGAAAAACACAGAATTGTTGACATTTTTGCAGATTTATTAAAAAAGAAAAACTGAAATATCACATGGTCCTAAGTATTCAGACCCTTTGCTCAGTATTTAGTAGAAGCACCCTTTTGAACTAATACAGCCATGAGTCTTTTTGGGAAAGATGCAACAAGTTTTCACACCTGGCTCAATTGGTTTTAAGTCAGGGCTCTGGCTGGGCCATTCAAGAACAGTCGCAGAGTTGTTGTGATGTTGTGAAGTCGTTATTTTAGCTGTGTGCTTAGGGTCATTGTCTTGTTGGAAGGTAAACCTTCGGCCCAGTCTGAGGTCCTGAGGTCCTTGGAGAAGGATATCCCTGTACTTGGCCGCATTCAACTTTCCCTCGATTGCAACCAGTCAGTATTCAGACCCTTTTCTCAGTATTTAGTAGAAGCACCCTTTTGATCTAATACAGCTATGAGTCTTTTTGGGAAAGATGCAACAAGTTTTTCACATCTGGATTTGGGGATCCTCTGCCATTCTTCCTTGCAGATCCTCTCCAGTTCTGTCAGGTTGGATGTAAACGTTGGTGGACAGCCATTTTTAGGTCTCTCCAGAGATGCTCAATTTGGTTTAAGTCAGGGCTCTGGCTGGGCCATTCAAGAACAGTCACAGAGTTGTTGTGAAGCCACTCCTTCGTTATTTTAGCTGTGTGCTTAGGGTCATTGTCTTGTTGGAAGGTAAACCTTTGGCCCAGTCTGAGGTCCTGAGCACTCTGGAGAAGGTTTTCGTCCAGGATATCCCTGTACTTGGCCGCATTCATCTTTCCCTTGATTGCAACCAGTCGTCCTGTCCCTGCAGCTGAAAAACACCCCCACAGCATGATGCTGCCACCACCATGCTTCACTGTTGGGACTGTATTGGACAGGTGATGAGCAGTGCCTGGTTTTCTCCACACATACCGCTTAGAATTAAGGCCAAAAAGTTCTATCTTGGTCTCATCAGACCAGATAATCTTATTTCTCACCATCTTGGAGTCCTTCAGGTGTTTTTTCATGTGTCTTGCACTGAGGAGAGGCTTCCGTCGGGCCACTCTGCCATAAAGCCCCGACTGGTGGAGGGCTGCAGTGATGGTTGACTTTCTACAACTTTCTCCCATCTCCCGCCTGCATCTCTGGCGCTCAGCCACAGTGATCTTTGGGTTCTTCTTTACCTCTCTCATCAAGGCTCTTCTCCCCCGATAGCTCAGTTTGGCCGGACGGCCAGCTCTAGGAAGGGTTCTGGTGGTCCCAAATGTCTTCCATTTAAGGATTATGGAGGCCACTGTGCTCTTAGGAACCTTAAGTGCAGCAGACATTTTTTTGTAACCTTGGCCAGATCTGTGCTTTGCCACAATTCTGTCTCTGAGCTCTTCGGGCAGTTCCTTTGACCTCATGATTCTCTTTTGCTCTGACATGCACTGTGAGCTGTAATGTCTTATATAGACAGGTGTGTGGCTTTGCTAATCAAGTCCAATCAGTATAATCACACACAGCTGGACTCAAATGAAGGTGTAGAACCATCTCAAGGATGATCAGAAGAAATGGACAGCACCTGAGTTAAATATATGAGTGTCACAGCAAAGGGTCTGAATACTTAGGACCATGTGATATTTCAGTTTTTCTTTTTTAATAAATCTGCAAAAATGTCAACAATTCTGTGTTTTTCTGTCAATATGGGGTGCTGTGTGTACATTAATGAGGAAAAAAAATTAACTTAAATGATTTTAGCAAATGGCTGCAATATAACAAAGAGTGAAAAATTTAAGGGGGTCTGAATACTTTCCGTACCCACTGTATATATATGAGGATTTCATTTGCAAAAAACAGAAAACACGTTTTTTTTATTGCGGATTCCAAGTAATATCAATCAAGCTGCAGTTGGGTTGTTTTGATTAAGTAATAATAACTTATAAATGCAGGTAATTTACTAAATTAAAGTTCATTGAAAGTATGTTTTTTTTCACATATTAAAAGTTTGTTTTCTAGCAAAAGCAGATAACTCCAACAGTCGTTTTTTTGGCAAATGCAGATAACTCCACATTTCATGTTTTAGAGTTAAAAAAAACACTCGTTTAATCTTTGTAATCTCCTCAGATGACAATGTAGATGCCTGATAAACGTTGTTGTTGTTGTGATCTTAAACTGTATGGCTGGGATTACATGCAATACACGGAGCTTTTCCCTCACCATTGTAACGTGTTGTAACCTTTTGCAAGGTTCCGTGAAAACGTTTCAGCTTTTATTTTCCTTTTTTGCCCTGAAGAAGACATCACAGGTTCATCAAGTTTGTCGAAATTATCCATCCTCAATCACTTTTAGTCAGCTTTTATGAAACTCCTCTCAGCTAGCACGTCTTTTCAAAGTGAAAGTAGCCTTGTCACCTGACCTGAATACAGCGTGCTGATTCGCTAAAATTGACTTATCGGCTTCTGTTCAGAAACATGGGCGCTTGTCGATTTCCGCAGTAAAACGTGAACTTGCGATGCCTTGAAAGTGGACAAAACCGGCTTTGTTAGTGTTGGTTGTATGATTTGGGCCATAGTCTTGAAATTGTGAACTGCTGTCCTGATATTCTCCTGTAAAATGTATTGATACACTTTAGAGTTTACTGTTGCTTCAATGATTGCAAAGTGTCCAGACCCTGAGGCAGGAAAGCAGTGATGCTTCACAGTTGAGAAGAGGTTTTGGAGTTGGTGTGCAGTGCCCTTTTTTCTCTAAACGAAACATTGTGCAGTTTTGTCAAAAATTTTAATTTTCAAATGTCCACATAACGTTTTCCCAAAACCATTATGGTGATAGTGGACACATGATTTGTTATCCTGTTATTCTTGGGTTCTTTCTTACTTCTTACAGAGTTACCTGTTGTGTTCGTCACATGATCTTTGCAGGATGCCTGCTCTTAGGGAGAATAGCAACAGTCCAGAATTTTCCACATTTGTAGACAGGGTTTCTAGCCTTTTTCCGCTTTGTGCATCTCTGTAATGAGTTTTTAGGTTTGAGACATGGTTTACACTATTCAGCATTTCCTAAGAAAACCTGAATTGTCAATAACTATAGGCTTTGTGTGCTTTTATTTAAAGCGCAGGGCACCTGTGTGACCCACACTTTCATTCTCATTTCCCTAATTGACTCCAGTTAGTTTGTGGAGAAGTAGTAACACAGAGTTTCACATACTTTTTCCAACCTGGCCTGTCAATGATCACTTAGTAAAATTGTGTCGTTAGCTTGGTCAGATTGGGTTTGTCCGCAATTGGGACTTTATTTTGTGACATATTCTTATATAAGTTTTACATATAAATGGCAAGATTAAGTTTGTTAACCCTTTGAAAATATCTGAATTGTAACATTAAATTGGTATCCATGGTTTCAGTTCCGGGATAGAGCAGTTTATCAAAAGATTCCCAGCTTATCTTACATTTGCCATCATAGTATCAGCACCACAGTCAAATCTTGATTTTACCTCAAAAACATTTGAGTTTTACCCACTCAGAGGAGGTCTGCATGGCTTTTTTTTCAAGTTATATTATCTGTCCACACATTATTTCCGAGGGGTAGCGGACCAGCATGGCCTCTGCTCAGTCTTGGTATTAGAGTGCCATGTGAAATGGCTGTTCTCTGATGGCTGGTGTCTGGGGAGCCACTTTTTGCTCTCATTAGAGCCCTGCAATTTATAGCATGGATGGCCCTGAATTTCATGCTTCAAAGTGGAGGAGAGTCTGTGGACGTTCTGTGAATTAGCCTTTATGACAGGGGGGAAACATGGACCTGTTAGTGAAATCTCTCATTTACCCTCTCTCTCATGCTCTCTCTTCCTCTCCCTTTTATTCGCTTCAGCTCCCTTAACTGTTTTAACGTAGACTCTATGTATTATTCTGTGGGAACAGAAAGACCATTGTTTTCTCGATTAATGTAGTGCAGTGTGCAAATTATTCAGTGATTGGTTTATTATTAAAAAGGGATTTCGTGTTTTTTAAGGGAATGTTAAATCCAAATGAAACAAAAAAGAATCTATTAATGTTTGTCAATTCACAGGGACAATACATATTGATATATTAATGCTTGCAATAAAGTTATCGGTGTAGTTGCTTCAGAAAGTCCTAAAGTGATTTTTCTTCTGTTGCGTTATGGGTCTTTTGTGTTTGCTCTAAGACGCCTCCAGATTGATGATGTGCATCTGTACCATGTAATTTCAGCCCTCCGCTCACCTGATCTGAGCTCTTTTGAAAAGTCCATTAAAAAAATTAAAGCATCAGCCTCAATTATCTCAAGTCAAATGTAAAGGTTTGATGGTCCATCCGCCGCATTTCATTAAGAGAGGCCGCCTTGCCTTTTAATTACCTGACATATTTTTCCCTCAGAGTTTTAATGGCATCAGAATGTGTTAAATGGAAATTCCATTTAGAAATGGCGTTAGTAATAGGCAATCCTTTACAAAGAGTTGAAGCAATGTAAATTCATGGGTATTTATATGTGCTCTGTAGGTGGATTATAAGCACATAAATGAATGCGTCTATGCAGGGCTGATCACCAGAATAACTTTAGATCAGAGCTTGTCTTGGCGGCACAGTGTCGACTGCATAATTCTCATGTCTCATATCACATTCTAAATACATTTGACTGCTTAAATTTGCTGTTTTATATAATTCAGTGATGTATTTTATCATGGAGACAGCAGCACCTCATGCATTATTTGGCCTCCATCTCGCTGCAGTCTCGGCAGTAATACAGTATGCATATGCTAATAGGTTTCTATTCATTGGGTTTGCAGTGGGTTGATGTACCGAGGGGATAGAACCCTGAATGTGTGACCTTCTCCTCCTCCTGTGAATAGATGTGATGGATTTATAGTCAGATATAACCGCTCCCTAAAATGCTGAATATTTCAATCTTCTTAGTTCTCTCGAGACACAGATGACTGGCAAGACGTTGACAGCCACAAAATGCGTGTGTTGTTGGGGCTGATATCAGTCTGTGCGAAAATCATTTGAAAGAGCATTTCTAATGTGTAAATGGTAGAAATCGATAAAACAAAGTGGGAGAACCAAGCAAGTCAAAACATTAGGTTGCAGTTAGATAACTTCATAGTTAATTTTTTTTTAAATGTTTTAGAAACGGCATTTGTGTGTGTGTGTGTGTGTAAAGGTGATGTGCAGAATACTTAATAGAATTACTAGAAACATACTTGAAACTTTGAGAGTTTGAGAAAATTACGTTTTAGTTGCAAATATGTTTTAATGTTACAGAATTTAAAGAATTAGGTAGGTTACAAGTAATTGCACAGGTGTGTCATCTTATCTCTGTTGGTTCAAAATATCATGGTATTTGTCAACATTTGGATGAATAAATCAAAAGGATGATTTGTCTACTACACATACTCAATAATACACATGACACTTTTGATATTTTCTTAGATATGCATAGAAACAAGGCCTTTACTACATCCTGCAAAAAAGTGTGCTTTCACTTGATGAATTTATGACAAATACTGTACTATTGTACGTAGAATTTTTCAAACTTCAAGTATTAGCAATAATAATACATTTTATATAAAAAAGTTATGTTTAAGGTTATTTTGTTGCGCAGTACTTTGTTTGCCAAAAAAGAAAGGAATTGTTCAAATGTCACTTGAATTCGGCCTACATTTTAAAAGATTAATTAAATCGCTACGGTTTTAAGTTTGCATTCATTTAATTACCACCTTTGTATTAATTTGTAGAGATTATAAAACACAGAATCTGGAAAAATTAAAACAAATAACAGGATTTCTGAAAAAAAATAAACCACCTCTCATAGGGCACTATATTGTTGCCATACTATGGAGTGTGTAGATGTATGTGTATGAGTGTGTGTGTGTGTGTGTTTAAGCTATATTGGAAAGAGAGCCCTGGTGGCAGTAGCAGCCTCACTGTGCTCTATTTACACGTTCTGTTGCTCTTCACAAGGGTTTGAAAGGAGACTGAGCACCTGACCCTAGGTTGCTTTCCATTTCTTTTGCTAAACCTATTAATTTCTCTGTGTGTCCATTGCACCCCTGTGGCCACATACACACACATTCTGCAGCCTGATCCCTCTCAGCCCATGTTATTGTGAGTGCAGAGATTCATGGGTGTTTATTGCAGATCAATTAGCTCCCCTCAACTCACGGCTCAGCGTACGGTAATTACATGGTGATGGGTAAACTACCTGTTTCTCCTTTTTATTTTATTCTGGGAAGAGGCAAATCAGTCGGAATGCATGAATATAATTGCAGGGTTGTTGTTTTTCTGAGGATGAGAGGATTTGTTATTAACTTAATTATAGACTGGTATAAAGATTATGAATTCTTTTAGCCTTTCAGTTGACCAGCAGCTCACAGGCTTTGAGTAAGTTGAGGTTTTATTTGCCTGTTTCTGGCAAATGGATGTCTTTTATATTTTGTGCTGTCCTCATTGACTGCAAGAAAATCTTTCATTTTCCTCTCTTCTTTTCTCACTATGTGTCTGCTGGTGCGGAAGAAATCCACTCAATGCCACCCAAAATACCAGAGGGCTTTTGTGTCTGTAAACCGTACCAAAAATGTGGTTGTCTTTAGTATGACTATTGATTACTTCAATATACGTTCAATAAAATCTCTTATATATCAGGGGTCTTCAACCTTTTTTAGGCCAGTGCTAATTTTTAAGCATGTTCTATAAGATTTTAAGATTGTAATTTTGTTGTATTCACATCCTTTGATTCTTGCAACCTACACTGAAGCCATTAAAATAATCAGTGCTATTGATGTACAGAGTTTTAATGTTATGTAAAAAAAAATGTGAGGAAATGAATCTTTAGCTTCTTAAGCTTTGGTTAGAGTTACTATTATTTTTTTATTTAACACATTTTTATTTCTTCACAAAAACTAGTTTGGGATCAAACGATAATTGCCAGACCCCCACAGTGCCACCACGGACCCCCTATTGGTTACAGACCCCCTGTTGAGGACCCTTGATACATGCACATGACTACAGTTGGTTAAAATACAGTTTATTTCTGATTTATCAAAGTATGCATATGCTTTAATAATCTTAAATGTGCTAATATGTGATGTCGTGACTAAAGCATAAATCGATTGGAAACTGGACAGATGTCACAAACTTTTGCTTTTATCTTGTAACAGTTTGACAGGATTAGCCGTTTTTCAGCTCTCGTTTACATTAAGTTTCACCACTTGCGCCGATCCAGTGTTGATCCCACAATCTCCAATGTCCCGTAGAGAATGAACTTGAAAGGCCTGCTCAGTGGACTACATTCAGCCACTGAAATATCCCAGATTGTCAGAGCAGTCATTAGTCTGAGTTGTCCACATTATCTGAGTGTCCACACACACATATACTCCTTCCAGATAAGAGAATTTAAAGGGCACCCAATTACCTCTGAATCCAAGGTTATTTCCTATTAAGATCTCTGCTTCTTTTACCTTGGGGATTTTCAGGTTTTGCTCAGATTTCACGCAAGCCTCAGAGGTCATGCAGTCTGGAGGGGAAAAGAGTGATTACAGAAAAGTTGACCCTTTGTTCTTTTTGGACTTGGGGGCCGTAACAGCCCTGGGAAAAGATGGGTGGACATTGCTCTTTCTCATCTTCATCTCTTCCTCCCCCCATGACAAAAACTCCTAGAGTTTTTTCTTTTTGCTGCTCTAATGCAGATTTCCAAAGTTTTATAGCAACTGAGTTTCAGTTTTGCACACCATAAATGCAGATTTAAATCAGATTTATATTCCATTTGATCTGTCTGTTTCTTGGATTAGGGACAAGGTGGAAAAAGGTGTGTGTGTATTCTTATCTGGCCACAGTGAAATTAACCTGTAATCCTGTGAATCTGTGTGTGACAGGGAGAAATTTTATATTAATAAACCTAGAATTTACCAAAGAGACAAGCACCTCAGAGACTGTGCAAGAATATTTGAATTACCGTGTAAAATATTTGAATTACTGTACAAGAATATTTGATTTGGTCACAAAAAAATGAATGAATGAATGAATGAATAAAATAAGCAATCAAATCATATTATGAACAGTGATCAATTTAAGTGATTATTGGCACCCGAATAACAAAATTACCTGCACACTCTAAACAGAGAAGAAATATGTTTAAAAATATGTTTAGCATTTTGCATGCTTATTTGAATCTTTTTCTTGTGACTGTGAAAAGCAATTATTGCAGAAGTATAGATGGGATTATGTGGTTCAACTCTGTCCAGTCCATTGGCTGGTCTTGTTGGCTCTTCTGTTGGTTTATTTTAGAGAGCTTTTTGGCGTTTGTTTGCTGTTCAGGCTGGAAGACCAGCTAGACCAGATTAAACTGGCAAAGACCAGTTTAATGGTCAGTTTAATGGGGTTTTTTTTGAGTTATTGCGCTGTGCCTCACAAAAGCTGCTTTTTGTCCACTCAGTATGTTTAAATGCCCCACATTGAGATCATTGCAGGAGATCATTGCGAAGTCCCCATTGATTTTTCTCTTTTCCCATGGCCCTACTGACCTGTTGACGTCCTGCCTGTAAACACGTTTTTGTTTTAATTATTTTTTGATCCCTTTTAAGAACATTACCATAACATAAATGTCAGCACTCCCCATATAAGCACAGCTCAAAATAAAATTCAATAGCTTTGCTAGTTAAAAAGCATTTTATAATTCCTTCTGCCTATACAGACTATACAGTCCACATTGTTGTTTTTTCCCCCAAAAAATGTATGAGTAATTACTAAGTTGAGCATGATTGAAATCTCTTTGTGCTGTGGCATATAGTGCTGTTGATTTGAATAAATAGGCAATATTCTGAGGTCAAAATGGAACAACAATGCAGTACACAAGACTAGAAGAACTGCCCGAGGACTAGTCTTCATGTTTTTCAAATCTGCATTACCCACATGAAGGTCAATGTGTCTGGAGAACATCCACATTACAACACAGCGCACTGTTTTTAATTGGCTTTTAATTGTTTCTTAATTATTTATTTAAATGTTTAAACATCTTTAAATTAGGATATATTTAATTGAGGGCAAAAAGGCAATTATTTTTCGAGAATGTATCTTCAGAGAAAGATGTATTATTTTAAACATTCATTAAGGTTCATACTTAGAAAAATAATTGAAATAAAAGTTTATATTCTCTGAAATCAAGACTAATAACGAAGTACAAAGTATGAAAAAAAAGTTCTTCAGCATTTCATGGCTAGTTATTTCAGATGAGTTTATTGTATGGAAAACAACATCTATGTTATCTATAAAATGTATTTTATTCAAAATCATCCTTGACAGTAAATTATTACAGTAAGTAATTTTCCCTCCTTATCCACAGCCATCACTATAGAAATATGGACATTTATGAATTTGTCAGTTTTGGGGGGAGTTAATTGGATGGTTGTCAGTTCTTTGAAGAATTTCAGGATTTGGAGGTTTGTTTTTGCTCATTTTGTAACTTTTTATTGATGTTGATGTTAGAGACAGGACTGGGAATTATTGGGTAAAGAAAGAGAAATAGGATCAGGACACGGTGGATTTAAAACTGCTTGTTCATGTCTGAAGAATGTGCACATACCGCTGAGCCATGGCTCCAGCTACAGTATATTTAATGTTTTAGTGAGCGTATCAATTGCTACAGTTAGAGAAACGAATAAGGTCTTAGAAAAACCCACATGGCAAGTTCATCTAATAAAAATCTCCTTTGACTTTATAGCCTCTGCTCAAGCTTGTAGCCTTTTACATAACATTGTAATCAGCTTACGTTTAACATTATCACTCCACTCTCACCCTCTCAGCCTTTGGAACCGACTTCTGGACAGTTATTTAAACAGCTGAGATTATAAGAGAATCGTGGCTCAATTTAACGAGAGCGTAAATAGTATGGCTCTGTATGTTAATGTCATGCATGCTGTTCCGGCTTTTGCGGTCTCCATCTCTACGCTTCCTGCTCGGTTGTAATAGGCCGCAGGCTCTTAGTTTATCATCACTCTAAAGGCCACAAATTAATACTTGTCATGAATTGAGATCTGGCTTTTCAAAGAGCACTGGACGCTTGTTAAATGCCCATCCACGAGCTGTTAGTTGTTCACAGCAAGCGTGTTAATCATCAAATAAAGCTGCTAAATATGAACTGATGTCTGTTTTTGTCTTATGAAACTTCCTAGGCCTTGTCTGGCATTTATATTTGAATTATGGAACACATCAGAGGATAGGTCAAGAGTTTAATACAACTGTAGAATGCCGGAGAGTGATGACTGTCTTAATTTCCTACACTTCTGTCAAAGTATCTCAAGCTAAATTTAAGTTACTTACTGTAATTAAGCAAATCTGAATGTTCTGATGTCCGGGTGGATACTAGGATAGGACAGGATCAGATAGGATTAAATAGATTTTATATTTTAATTCTCTGGGGAAAATTGAGCCACTATTTCTTATAATTTCTAATTTGTTTCTCATAATCGAAAGTGTAAATTACACAATTGCGATTAATTCTCATCAATTTCTGCAAAATGGTAATACATTGCTTCTTGGACGTTTTACAGCCTTTTCTCAGCACTTTCAAGTGAAATGTCCAGTATTGTTGCTAAAAATATGTTCGGTTTTAATTTGAAACAGATGAACGTGAATCTGGCAGTGTTTTATTTTTTGTATTACGGATCGTGCAGCATCATTTGTGCAAAAAAGGATTAAAAGTTGTTGGTGTTTTACTATCTCTAGTGTTCATTTCAGCTGGGAACTGTAGTAAATTGAATGTATTGTACATTTTTTGCAGTTAAAATAATACCTATAAAATATAGGTAGAGGCACCTTTTCCCAGTAGGTTGTATCGCTCATATTTTTGGCTCTATTTTTATGTTTTGACATGAAAAACGTTTTACTTTGTTATCATTATCTCTCAATTTCCTTATTTATTTTTTACTCTGAAAAGGGCTTTCATTGGAAGGTGTCTGTGCTAATGTTGTACAACATAAGCTAAGATATATACATGAATGAATAAATAAATGAATATGTTCAAGAATGAGTGAATATGAATGTAAGAACCTGGTTGCTCAACAGTCACGTATCTCAAGCTAAATTTAAGTTACTTATTGTAATTAAGCAAATCTGAATGTTCTGATGTCCGGGTGGATACTAGGATAGGACAGGATCAGATAGGATTAAATAGATTTTATATTTTAATTCTCTGGGGAAAATTGAGCCACTATTTCTTATAATTTCTAATTTGTTTCTCATAATCGAAAGTGTAAATTGCACAATTGCGATTAATTCTCATCAATTTCTGCAAAATGATAATACATTGCTTCTTGGACGTTTTACAGCCTTTTCTCAGCACTTTCAAGTGAAATGTCCAGTATTGTTGCTAAAAATATGTTCGGTTTTAATTTGAAACAGATGAACGTGAATCTGGCAGTGTTTTATTTTTTGTATTACGGATCGTGCAGCATCATTTGTGCAAAAAAGGATTAAAAGTTGTTGGTGTTTTACTATCTCTAGTGTTCATTTCAGCTGGGAACTGTAGTAAATTGAATGTATTGTACATTTTTTGCAGTTAAAATAATACCTATAAAATATAGGTAGAGGCACCTTTTCCCAGTAGGTTGTATCGCTCATATTTTTGGCTCTATTTTTATGTTTTGACATGAAAAACGTTTTACTTTGTTATCATTTGTGCTCAAGAAACAGTTCGTATTATTATCACAGTTGAAAACAGTTGTGCTGCTTAATATTTTTGTGGAAGCAGTGGTTTTATTAATGATTATTTGATGAATAGAAATGTTAAAAGAACAATATTTATTTGAAAAATACATGATACAAGAACTATCATCATTTGCTCACTGTCATGCCATTGCATGCCTATATATATATATATATATATATATATATATATTGTGAATTAGAAATTCCTTTTGTTTATATTGGAAAAAAATTACAGCATATGGAATGACAATTTTCATTTTTGTGTGAGTTAAGTGTGATTGCTCTCTTTTTGTCTGTTTTCTTTGGTGCCTGGCTGAACGGCTATCTCTCAGTGTGGTGTTTTCAGACCTGTCTGCATGCCGTTGGCCTCCTGTATGTTTGTTAGTGATTTTCTCACCTGTGTGTCCTCTCAGAGTCTGTCTGTGACAGGAGGTGCTCTCCAGTCAACAGATTTTGAGAGAGAAAAAGAGAGATAGAGAGGATGAGAGGCCTCGTTTGACTTCCCTCCAAGCGCTGGGAGCTTCCACAGGACCATCCATCACTCAGTCCCTGTGCCAGCAACTGTGTGCCTTCCCATCCATCCTCAGCACCTGTTCTATACTTTCTATACTAAGAAGGCATTCCCACAACTGCAGTCAGGATCAGTATAATTTCGCAAACTATTACTTCAGCATTTCAACTGGAGCGCATTGAACAAGAGTTTTGATTTTGTCAGGACATGGAAGGAAGATGTTATTCATAAGTGCAAAAAAATATATTGCTTAACTTAAGTGGTCTTATATGTGACCCTGGACCACAAAACCAATCTTAAGTAGCTGGGGTATATTTGTAGCAATAGCCAAAAATACATTGTATGGGTCAAAATTACTGATTTTTTTTATGCCAAAAATCATTAAGACATAAAGTAAAGATCATGTTCCATAAAGATATTTTGTAAATTCCCTACTGTATATATATCAAAAGGTAATTTTTGATTAGTAATATGCGTTGCTAAGAACTTCATTTGGACAACTTTAAAGGCGATTTTCTCAATATTTAGATTTTTTCTGCACCCTCAGATTCCAGATTTTCAAATAGTTGTATCTCGACCAAATATTGTCAATGTCTGAAGAATAAATCATGTTGAAACTAGAATTGTTGCTTGTTTGCCTCATCAAAACAATATAAATGTAAAAATTTGAGCTGGGGAAGTTTCTGAAATTTGGTTTATTTTGGCATGAATGACCCTTCACTGATGTTCTAAAACATCTGAAACAATTATCTGTTTTGTTTTTTGATATTTGCAATCATTGTATAACAATATTTATTTTGATCTCTTAGTAAGCTAGCATCAGTACTATTTTATTTATATTTTGTTTAGTTAGTTTATTTCTTTGAAAAACTTTCATATAGCCATTTAATCTTGCTTTCTTGCCAGACCCCACGTCCTGCTTTGAGGCCGCTTGGTTTCTGCCCTACAGTTCTTTTTCTGCCCTTCAAAGAGAAGTGGTAGGTAGTGAAGTGAAGCTTTTAAGGAACTGAGTGATTTCATTGGCAAAAGGCTTGTAAGTGAGCAGATATGTGTTCATAGCTATCGACCTGAACCCAGGCAGACGGGACCGCAGCTCCTACGGTATGGCCAGCAGCAGGGGTGACTCTTGTTTTGAGGAGCATGCTGGTGTCTCTTCTCCTTACAGGCACTTCAGAGATGTTTATTTTTAAAGTTCTCCTGACAACCTCCAGCCTGACCAACCAGGGCTGGCATGTAACACATCTGACACGCGTGCAGCAGTGGAATGTTCAGACTCAGACACATATGCAGATATACATACGACTCACAACGTCAGCACACACTCACAAGCTAAAAAAACGGAGTCTCACATGGTGCTCCAGTTTTAGCCTAGGTCTGTCTCTCTTATTGTTAATCACTTAAAGACCTCATAAAATGTAAATGTAAGTTTTGTGGCATTTAGTCCATGTTTATTGGGTAATGTTCTTATAAAAGGTGACACAAGTTGTTTACCTTTACAAAATATATGCATTTAAAATATTTCAGCATGACAGAAAAGACTGTGCTCCTCAATCAGTTTCATGGGGTCTTTGACATATTTGCACTCACAGTCACTCAGGCACACACTCACAAACAGTCAACCTTCAGGCTCTAGGTCTGAGCTGCCAAATGGCTCCTGTCAAGGTGACAGGCATTAGTGTGGCAGGCATACTAGTGCGATAAAGGCTGCTAGTGAGTTCACTTTGCTCCCATGGGTCTGTGGCCATGCTCCTGCAGCGGTCAGAGGAGCAGTGTATAAATGTCATTAAGAGCCTGTCTTTCAAGGGCTTTCAACCGCATTCCTGTGGTGTCAGCTCCATCCCATCGTTACACACTGTGTGTTGACCCCAGCCAGACATTTGGTGAAGCACGTTAATCCTGTTGGGAGGATATGATTGTTTGCATACACACACTATTTTTTTTGTACACAACGATTTTACAACATGTGTTTTTTCCAATAATTATGAATATTTCAATCTTTAAAGAAACTTATGAGATGTTTGCATATGAACAAAAACAATTAACAATACATGAATTTCCAAATGATGTGCTCTTTTGCAGATGCCTTGCCAGTCTACAAGCTATTCATGAATTAGAGCAGTTGAAGTTGTTAAACCACATTGCGGATACTCAAATGAGTGAATCAATTCTCTTTAAACCTGTTCAAATTAACTTTTGGAATGGTTAATTTTCATCAGAATGGTTGAGGCACTAAATTTGATCACTCTTTTAGACATGTTTGATTATTGCTCATTTGGATGCAGTGCTGTTAATAATGGGCACAGAATCGTTTTCGCGTAAGCTAAACTGACTGTGTCTGTATCCATAGTTATTCACATGTATAATTATCTATGTCTGCAATAGACTTAAGCAGACATTTTCATAGGCTTTAATTTATCACTAATGTTACATAATTCTGCATATGCTTAAAAGTGTTGGTTAAAGCTCTTAGAAATCTTTCTTTCATAGAGGATACATACGTTGCTCTAAGAAAGGTATCCAGGTACAGTAGGTAGGAAGCCCTTTAGTTTAAAGGCTGTAGCGTTAATAAATAATCTGCGTGTAGTCGGAATTCTAATGTGGGATTTTACTCTGACCTCACACCACGAGGGGAATTTACAGAGCCCTACCACATCTTGGTATGCAAATGATTCTGGGCTTCTGCCAATTTGTGCTCTTTTTTCCTCGCTCTCTTCCTTTCTCTCTTCCCTTCTCCAAAGAGAGGAGCGCAGCTGACAGCTCTGGCCACTCATCTGTTTAATCATTGGCACTGCATACATGCTGCTGAATAACGATGCTCGCTTCGCGTCCGATTGTAACAGTGATTGAGGATTCGCTCTGTATTTTGAAAGTATAATGCATGACAAATAGACACTATTTGTGAGCGTCTCACAGCTGCATGGTGTTATCACACGTGTTTTTTGTTTATTGGCATGTTTTGAAATCAAAAGACTGACACTTTTAATGAGCTTGTTGATGGTTATTAGGAAGTTTGGTTGATACACTGCTAATGATTAGGACTGAAAGATGATGTGTGATTTCTGAAAACAAAAATCTAGTCTGTACTTTATACACACGATATTTTATACCCAAGTTGATACAACGGTTAAAAAAAAGAACGATAATGCTCAAAACAATAGCTCCTTTATTTAAACCCTTTAATAGTACAAAAACACAATATTAGTGGCACTCACACTGACTGAGTGAAAACTCCCGTTATAATAATTAAAAAAATTTATCTGTCTATACTGTACAATGAATCTCTTATTTATGTTGTGCTTATACTTGCTTTGTTCGCTCAAGCTGAACGAACTCTGTGGATTCTGACGCCTCTGATTGGACATTGGCTACAATGCTCAGCGCTGCAAAAACACATCGTAAATTGAAACCTTTGATGCTCTCACAGACACTTACACAAATACGGGAGCGTTTGAAAGCCTCCGCCTGTCAGAGGGTCGGTAGGTACTCTGTAGGGAGAGTATTGTTACATTGTTCAAATTTAAGTATTGACTTGGTTCCAAAGTACCAGTACTTTTGACAACACTAATTTAAAGGGGTCATATGATGTTGCTAAAAAGAACATTATTTTGTGTATTTGGTGTAATGCAATGTGTTTATGTGGTTTAAGGTTAAAATAATGTACATTATGTGGAAAATAATGTGTTATTGTTTCTCCTCTATGCCCCTGCCTTTCTGATTTTTACAAAGCTCATCGTTCTGAAAAGCGAGGTGTATGCTGATTGACCAGCTATCCAGTGCGTTGTGATTGGCTGAATACCTCAAGCGTGTGACGAAAATGTTACGCCCCTTACCATACTGTGATGCCGTGTGGATTTCACGCATACGCGCCGAGGGGGAAACAGGGGAACTGAATTCACTGGAACACGCAATTTCAAACGCATTACAAATGAGGCATTTGTTGCATCCAGTGGGGACATAATTACTGATTGTAATGACTTACACTGTCTTTTTACGTGTTGCGTTGCATACCATGCAACCATGCCTGCATTTGTGATCGGAGAAACGACAAACAACAAGCGCTACTCTACACTGCTCAAAACTCACGTTTGAATCGTCAGTGGCAAATTCTTTAAATATAAAAAATGTACTTACAGGCTGTGAGTCAGAAGCGCCAGACTGCCTTTGCAAAGTTGGAACTGCCCCACTTTATAGAAACAGCCTTTGTGCACAGCATTGTAGGCTACTCTGCAGGTTCAGGAAACAGTCCTCCGTAAAATGCGTTGATCACATCTGAATATTTGGGTTGAACTGTTCTGGAACAGTGTTGTAAATACAACTTAACCACTGATTTCTAGTCGTGTCCTCTTTTGGAAGACCAAACAAAGTAGTTTCGCTTTCACAACGAAACACACAGCGTCTCACACGGCGGGCTTAAGTGAGGAACGGCCGGCGGGCTTGCGGCAACCACATGTGACGACCCCGGGCTGGACTCTGCTTCGTCCACGGTCCACGGTTATGCAAATCTTCCCACACTCTGACGTAGACATGTGGGGGCGTGTTTAAAAGAGGCACTTTAGGAGGGCATGGCAGAGTCTTAACTTTTATAAAGAATGTCTCTTTGGGTTTGAGACTTTAGTCTTTGCAACTTTAGGCATTTTATCTATGCACGAACAGCTTGTAACACTCCAAAGAGAAAGGGAAATTTGAAATGGCATCATATGACCCCTTTAAATTATTTCTGAAGGATCTTGTGACACTGGAGTAGACAGGAGTAATGGCCGTTTTGCAATCACAAGAATAAATTACATTTTAAAATCTTTTCAAATAGAAACGGTTCATTTAAATTCTAATATTTTAAATTGAATCGTTATATATTTCACAATGTTACTGTTTTTACTGTATTTTTGATCAAATAAATGTGGCCTTTGTGAGCATAAGAGACTTCTTTCAAATAAATTAAGGAATCTCCAATGTTTGCCAGGTAGTGTATGTATGAAGAGTAAAATTAAAACATGTTTTGTCATATTGGCATTACTCCCTATCACTGCTCCCTATCATTTACGAACATATCGACTCTTTCATGACCTCATGGGATAGTAAAGTGTCCATGTTATGCACACTTGACAAGTAGGTCATCTGCAGTGTTTTTTGGGGTTTTTTGCATGCTGTTTTATGGCTAATGTATTTTTTGGTAGTGCTGTCAAACGATTAATTGCATCCAAAATAAAAGTTTTTGTTTACATAATATATGAGTATGTACTGTGTATATTTGTTATGTATATTTAAATACACACACATGGATATATATATATATATTCATTTTTTTATCTAATTAATTACAGGGTGCTGTGATTAATTAATCTAATTAATCGCAAACTAAATTTGGCTGTGAAAATACCCCCAAAAGATAATTTAAACCTATTATTGTGTTAAATGTTTGGCTACAATGGCCTAACATAAACTATGGAACAGAAAAGAAGATAATTCGAAAAACAGCTCAGTATTTTTTGTTCATGCGATGAATGTCACTAGTGACCAAAACAGCTTAGTTACCAACAGTATTCAAAATACCGTAATTTATGTTGTGCAAAAGAAAGTAAGTCATTCAGGTTTAAAACAACATGAGGGTGAGTAAATGATGACAGAATTTATTAATTTATTTTTGGTGAACTATCTCTTTAATGTTTTTTTTTTTTAAATAAATGAAATGACACTCTAAAGAAGAAACTAAAACTATCAGCAGGTGGCGGTAAATGTCTTTGAGTCGATTCATTCAAACAGATGATTCATTCAGGAATAAAGTAAACGGCTCTCTTTATGAATGGGACTTTGTTCAAAACATGGATTCATTCAGAAACTGAACACTGCTGTGTTGCTCGGGGACGCACAACAATTCTGCTGTGGCTTTATAGGTAATATTTTCGTTGGCAAAATTGAACAAAATGTACAATATTGTGTTTACATTTTGCACAATGTTAACTTGTTATTTACTGAACTGTTGTATGAAATCACATTTGCACTCGTGACAAAAACAGCACTTGTGTGATATTGCTCTGGCTGCTGGTGTGATATTGCTTATCATATGATATAAATATGAGACAAACACTCATACAAGGGCATTTATTTGCACCAATATCTTGAATTTTAGTGCATAACAGTTAACTGCATTTATGGAGTTGTTGCCCAGCATCATATTTGTCAACAGTCAACTGTATGAAATGTAAGATGCCGTACAGGTCTGGGGGCGGGGCCAGTGCATTAACTGCGTTAAAATATTTTAATCACCTTATTTTTTCATAACTAATTAATTAAGTTAACGAGTTAAACTGACAGCCCTAATATATATATATATATATAATTAAGAAAAATGTATGTTTGTATATTAAATATATTTATTTACATAATATATGAGTATGTACTGTGTATATTTGTTATGTATATTTAAATACACACACATGGATATATATATATATATTCATTTTTTTATCTAATTAATTACAGGGTGCTGTGATTAATTAATCTAATTAATCGCAAACTAAATTTGGCTGTGAAAATACCCCCAAAAGATAATTTAAACCTATTATTGTGTTAAATGTTTGGCTACAATGGCCTAACATAAACTATGGAACAGAAAAGAAGATAATTCGAAAAACAGCTCAGTATTTTTTGTTCATGCGATGAATGTCACTAGTGACCAAAACAGCTTAGTTACCAACAGTATTCAAAATACCGTAATTTATGTTGTGCAAAAGAAAGTAAGTCATTCAGGTTTAAAACAACATGAGGGTGAGTAAATGATGACAGAATTTATTAATTTATTTTTGGTGAACTATCTCTTTAATGTTTTTTTTTTTTAAATAAATGAAATGACACTCTAAAGAAGAAACTAAAACTATCAGCAGGTGGCGGTAAATGTCTTTGAGTCGATTCATTCAAACAGATGATTCATTCAGGAATAAAGTAAACGGCTCTCTTTATGAATGGGACTTTGTTCAAAACATGGATTCATTCAGAAACTGAACACTGCTGTGTTGCTCGGGGACGCACAACAATTCTGCTGTGGCTTTATAGGTAATATTTTCGTTGGCAAAATTGAACAAAATGTACAATATTGTGTTTACATTTTGCACAATGTTAACTTGTTATTTACTGAACTGTTGTATGAAATCACATTTGCACTCGTGACAAAAACAGCACTTGTGTGATATTGCTCTGGCTGCTGGTGTGATATTGCTTATCATATGATATAAATATGAGACAAACACTCATACAAGGGCATTTATTTGCACCAATATCTTGAATTTTAGTGCATAACAGTTAACTGCATTTATGGAGTTGTTGCCCAGCATCATATTTGTCAACAGTCAACTGTATGAAATGTAAGAAGACGTACAGGTCTGGGGGCGGGGCCAGTGCATTAACTGCGTTAAAATATTTTAATCACCTTATTTTTTCATAACTAATTAATTAAGTTAACGAGTTAAACTGACAGCCCTAATATATATATATATATATAATTAAGAAAAATGTATGTTTGTATATTAAATATATTTATATATAAATTATATGAAAATAAATATATACATGGAAATACATGTAAATATTTTCAAAATGTATACCGTATGTGTGTGTATTTATGTATATATGCATATATATACATATATAAATACACATGGTACACACATTATGTAAACTAAAACTTCTTTTGGATGTGATTAATCGCAATTAATCATTTGACAGCACTAATTGTTGGACAAACAAATATTATTAATTTTTTTTTTTTTTTTACGTAACTGCCTTTCACACACTATACTAGGGAAGTAGGTATATTTGGATTTGGACAATGGCTTTTTTCAAACAATTTCCCCATTTCCTAGCTTTGGCCAAACTGATCAACCCTCAGATAACTGTGGATTGTGGGCTCCCTGGGCCTCTTACTTTAAAATCAATAAATAAATGCAGATAAAATGTAGAAATGGTTGTGGCATGCTGGAGTTATAGCTGACTTAAACAGAGAGACAATAACATATTTTAACATCAAAAATTTACATGGTTGTTCAGTGGCTGGATTTTCGATGAATGCCACTGAGAGCTTGTCCTACATCATCCCAACCCAACCACAGCAACCCAAAAAAGCCTTTTTATTTACTTGTGGAACGCTGCTAAATTGCAGTTCCATACTCGTTTTTGAAAGCACGCAGTGTACTCTTTTCAAGTGTATTCTCCGAAGTTTGCATGCCTGTAACTCAAGAAGTATTAAAGTTATCTTAATACCCTTTTAGATATTTGGTCTTAACAAACTTTCCTTTTGACATAGTTATTTTTAAGGCCCTATATGGTTCGGTTCCAGAGATATTGGAATTTGAATATGGCTCCAGGAGTAAATCCTTAAAATGTACACATTTTCAGTGGTCAAAAACCAAATGTGGGTCAGTTTGCAAAAATATTTTCTTTTAAAGAGGAATGTCTGAAGAACAAATAATGTTGAAACTAGAAATGTATCTCGTTTCCTTCTGTCAAAACAACTGCATTGAACATACCTGTCTGAGTGCCATAAATATTATTTTTCCAAAGTTTGCATGCATATAACTCAAGAAGTATTAAAGATATCACAATATGATTGTAGATTCTAGCTGTTAATAAACTTTTCTTTTGGAATCTTAATTTTCAAGGCCCTATATCATTCAGTCCCAGAGATATGGGGATCTCAATGAGGCTCCATGTCCAGATTGTTGAATATTACCCATTTTCAGTGGTCGAAAACCAGATTTGGTCACTTTGTATTAAGCTGATACTTATTTTATTTAAAGAACAATGTCTGAAGAAGAAATAATAGAATTGTATCTTGTTTCCCTCTATCAAAACAGTTGCATTCCAATTGTTGAGTTACAGGCATGCAAACTTTGGAGAAAAAACTTGAAAAGGAGATATCACAATATGATTGTAGATTCTAGCTGTTAATAAACTTTTCTTTTAGAATCTTAATTTTCAAGGCCCTACATCATTCAGTCCCAGAGATATGGGGATCTCAATGAGGCTCCATGTCCAGATTGTTGAATATTACCCATTTTCAGTGGTCGAAAACCAGATTTGGTCACTTTGTATTAAGCTGATACTTATTTTATTTAAAGAACAATGTCTGAAGAAGAAATAATAGAATTGTATCTTGTTTCCCTCTATCAAAACAGTTGCATTCCAATTGTTGAGTTACAGGCATGCAAACTTTGGAGAAAAAACTTGAAAAGGGATGTTTCCCCATTTTTGAATGGTCACCATTGGCACATAATGCAACAAAGATTGCTAAATTCAACAGATTTTACTAACAGACCTACCAATCTCTGTGTAAAAATAACATTAGGACGCTGCCATCTTTCTGAAGTCATTTTTACAACCCTGTAATTTGACTCTGAATCTCAGGTGAAAACTGCAATTTTGATACTCCTCTACAAAATAGTGGATTACTCAGTAAATATTCATCCATGACATTTAATATTTTGACTTTCATCACTATACATGTCTATCTTCCTTCAGAAAAAAATATTAGCAAAATAAAAAATTTGACACGGAGTGACCCATATATACACTACCGGTCAAAAGTTTAGAATAATTTAGATTTTAAAAATTTTATGCTCACAAAGGCTGCATTTATTTGTTTAAAATACAATAAAAACAGCAATATTGTGAAATATTCTAAAAATGCTTTTAGGAATGGTTAACACTTTTAGTAGGGATGCACGATATATCGGCCACCATATCGGTATCGGCCGATAAATGCTCATTTTTTTCTGTTATCGGTATCGGCCTGGTTATCGGTATCGGCCAAAATTTTCATATCGGTGCATCCCTAACTTTTAGGAAAACCATGATATATTTTTCAGGGAAAAAATCTAATAGATTTTGAGTAGAAACCTTCTGTAAAATTCTAAATGTCTGTAGTGTTACGTATGATCAATTTAATGCATCCTTGTTGTATAAAAGTATTAAAAGTATTAATATTTTTTTTCCTAACTCCAAACTTTTAATGGTAATGTATCATGGTTTCCATGATTTTTGAAGGATGTGAATCTAAAGACGGGAGTAATAGCTGCTGAAACCTTTTCCACCACAGGAAAGAATTTAAAATAAAATTCAGTAGAAAGGAGTTCTTTTAAATTGTGGTATTTCACAATATTATTGATTTGATCAAACAAATGCAGCCGTGGTGAACATAAAAGACTTCTTTCAAACTATGGAAAAAAATCTTGGCTATTACAAACCGTGTTTGTGTGTTTGCAAGTGAGTGATTGATTGCATGAATGACTGTCATTCTTTTCTGTCAGAGAGTTTCTGTGAGTCAGATTGGCTGTAATTACCACACACTGGGCTCTGACACGTACTTGAGCTTATAATAAAACAACAATGTCACATTATTGCCTAACGTCCTCCAGTAATGACTCCAACTGCTGTGCTGGCCTGTCGCTCTGCATGTACTCCCATTCACTGGCCTCTTTTGAAATCTCCATAAGATAATTATTGAGTTATCTGCTGCTCAAGCAAATCTGACTTGTCAACTGCTATTAATTGCTACAATATCATAAATTAATGCACATTCGCCAGTCGTATGAAAGCAGGCAGGAGGAGATTTCTGCAGGCCGATCCAGATATTCAATGGCCTCTAACTTAGAGAGTTATACTGCACTGCAGATTAATTATGCAATTATGGATAAATGCAAAGTGGGCCAATCGACAGCACCATTAAGGCATACTCATCACTGAGGCACTGAGCAAAGAGAGATCTATGAGGCTGCTCTCTCCAACGGCAGGAGAGGAAGAGGAAAGTAACTCTTCAACTTCCTGGGCTGCTGCTGCTTCCTCTCATTCTCTCATGTTGCTGGAAGCGGAGGAGGGACTTTAAGGAATGATGTTCATACAGACACTCTTCCGATAATCAGAGTTCCAGTTTGCCAAGTGTTTTGAGTTGAAGTTAAGAGAATCTGAAACCAAACAGAAACAATGAGGGTTCCTAGATTAATTTTGCTCGTGAACCGCTTTTACCAAAGCACGCTGCATTTCCACTGTCTGTTTTCACATCTTTCTCTCTGTCTTTAGCTACCAGTTTTGACTGCTGAATAAAAGCAGCACTCATTAGCATTTCCTTCCTTGCTCGACTCTTATTACTCTGTGAGACGCTGTCGCAAACCTCCACAAATGCAGATTTGACACGGTGCATTGTTTACATTGAGTTAGCAGACATCATTGCCACTGTCCAAATGAAGCTGTTTGGGTGCATAGCATCAGTGGATCAGTTCAGGTTTGGATCACTTTGTCTAAAAGTGTTTGTGTGTGGGTTTGGCGGCTGTGGATTGTTTTTTAGGGGATGAGAGCAGGATGCTGTAAGGACTTTAAGGACTTGAGACCTTAAATGTTCATATACAGTACTTTTTTAATTCTATTTATTACCTATAAAATTTGTCAACAGGATTTTAAAACAAAGTATTTTTAGGTTGCAGAAATACATCACTGCTCAAAAGATCTTGAACATTTTTATTCAGCAAGGATGCATTAAACTGATCAAACGTGACAGTAAAGACTTTTACATTACTACAAAAAAAATCTATTTAAAATGAATGCTGTTCTTTTAAACTTTCCATCGATCAGAGAATGTTGAAAAAACTTTCTCAAAAAAACAGTTTTCACAAAAAATATTGATAAGTAATAAATAATAATAAGTAATGTTTCTTGAGCAGAAAATCAGCATATTAGAATAATTTCTGAAGGATCATTGTGACACTTGAAGACTGGAGGAAAAGCTGCCAAAAAATTCAGCTTTGTCATAAAAAAATACATATTAAAATGTATTTAAAAAAACGTTTAAATTGCAATAATTTTCACAATATTGCTATTTTTACTGCATTTTTATCAAATAAACACAGCCTTGGTGAGCGTAAGAGACGGCCTAGGGTGAGCAAAGGCCGGGGACTAGAGTGAGCCGTGGCTGGCTAGAGTGAGCGGAGGCCGGCTTGAGTGAGCGGTGGCCGGTGGGCTTAAGAACGGCGTGGTGGGCGGGCTTGTGGCAACCACATGTGACGACCCCGGGCTGGACTCCGCTTCGTCTACGGTGAAAGCCGATCTGGCGATCCACAGCGCGAAGTTGATGTATTTCCTCAGATGATTATGAGCTGAATTTGAGCGTTACTGTCTGAAAGTCGGCTCTCCCAGGTCTCGTCAGTGGATAACGAATGCAAGCTGTTGAAGAAAGTGGAAGATGTAAAGGAAAACAGAAGGATAAAGTGTGTTCGATGTGGATCACTGCCAGTATTAAACAATTAACATTATAATTTGTTTTTGTAATGTTGAAAGGTAAAATAATTAACCAGTGAAACTAATCTCAGCTCCCTGCCAGACAGAAATGCTTCTGTAAATTATAATAGCAGTTGGTCCAGTGGGCTCATGGGATGGGATAAATCTGCTTCCCCCTTTTCACAGAACTGGCATCTATTCAGTCAGTCCTGTGTGTAGAGGGACCCATTGAAATTTCCGTAAGCCCATCTGTGTGTGTTTGAAGAGTTCAACACTGTTCTGTGACAAAGCACAAAGCTGCAGTTCTTGCCCTCTCACAGTGACCAGTGCGGTTTCACTCTCTATCACCACAGCAGTCAGTCAAGATTAACCCACCTCACCCTTGCCATCAGCCCTGAGCTTTATTTAAACCCTTTAACTCTGCCCTCAACGGTCCCACACTTTCCCTTTCAGCACAGAAACTGTTCTAAAAACTTTGAACAGGAAAAAATACTGTTTTTGTTTCTTTTTCTGTCAAGCACATACAGCCATATAGAAACATTCTCACATACACCGTTATTAGTGTTATTTTATTTATTTATGTATTTATATAAATTTTTTTGTATTTCATTAATACTTTGAATTAACTTGTATATATGTTTAGTTTTTAATTTTTGTTTGTATATCATTTTGTTAAGTACTTTGTCATTTTTATTAGTTTTAGTTTAACATTTACTTCTATTTGGCTTTACTTTTGTTTCAGTAATTATTTTATTTAGTTGTCAAGGGGTTTCATCTAATATTAATATTTTATTTCAAATTTATTTAAATTAACGAAAGCTCTTTTTGATAGATTTATTTAAAAATAACTACACTGACCAAGATGTATAAATTATTTTTAGTTTAAATAAGGTATTATTTTTATTAGTAGTATTAAGTTATGAATTTATTGTATTCTGTCATTAATTACTCACCCTCATGTCGTTCCAAACCCGTAAGACCTTTGTTCATCTTCGGAACACAAATTGAGATATTTTTGATGAAATTCGAGAGCTCTCTGACCCTCCATAGACAGCAAGGGTCCTACCACGATTTCATTTATTTCATACTAAGTATAGTTCGAATCTATTAGCATATTTACTGAAAGATAACTCGAGACTTAGGGTGTATTCACACCTGTCTTGTTTGGTTCGATTGAATCGAACTCAAGTTCGTTTCCCCTCTTGGTACGGACCTTTTTGGCAGGTGTGAATACAGCAATCGCACTCTGGTGCGGACGAAACAACCATACCGAGACCCAGCTGAAGAGGTGGTCTCTGTCCACTTCCAAATGAACTCTGGTATGGTTCGTTTAAAGGTGTGAATATGACCAGACCTCAATCCAACCCAAATGCAGAAATCACGCTCAGAAACAGACAGCTTGCGCATATAGTGCTGTTATTTGCGTTTAAATGGCTTAAATCACTTGTTTTTAAACCACAACGCTTAAAAACACATGCAAATGATGCGTTTTCGTGACCATGCCGCACAGCAACATGACGTGAGTGCGCTAAATAGGCTAAAGCTTGCCGCAAAAATTACCATGACTATGTTAGGGGAAAATAATATTTTAATTATTTATTAATAAACTAGTGTTTTATGAGTCAGTGTCGCAAAGATGAAGTTAATGATCCTGACTCGCCATCTCATCATTGGATGTGCCTTTAGAAAGAAATGCATCTTTACGGATTACATAATAATACGAGTTTTTGTTTTGGATTTGAATTATTTCGTTTTGTAGTCATTTAAAGCTTTCTATAGATATATTCATCATGTCTGTATGGAAAATATTCGCTGAGTTTCGGTTCATTTTTGTGAAGCGCTCCTGTTCAATACAATATCTTTATTTTACAAAAGCACAACGTTTTCTTGATATTGTGAGTGCACACAACTAAAAATAGACCCTTTACAGTTCCGAACGATGTATTATTCTTACCTTTATGAGCAAAAATGACGGCGTATTTCATTTGTTTCCACTGATGTTCTGAAGCACGCTTCAGCTTCCACTCTCCACACAAACGACTGGATATGTACCTAATAGCGCACATTTATATAGGTTAAATGTTTAAACTAACATTGTGATGTGCTTTAAGTATTTTATATCTATAGATTTTATTTTCGGCAAGTTGTAATTACAACATCGTCTGACATTGTCTCATATGATGCTCATAAGTTTCTTCATATTGCGTTAGTCTCTGATAACACCAAATCAGTAAAAGAATAAAAATTGCACTACGAAAGATCTCCATGATTAGCCTGATTTTGCACTTCCTGTTTTTCCCTGCTTGAGAATTTCTGCCCAATGAATGGATGACCCTAGCGCACGTGTGGTTACAATTTCTGGTTCACTTGCAAAAAGGGCAGTGTGTAAGCAAACCGCACCAAACTAAAAAAATCAACATTGCATTTGCTCCGGACCAAAGCAAGTGAACTAGTGTACTTTCCTGGTGTGAATACACCCTTACTGATATACAGATTATAATTAAACTTTATTTTGCGTACTACATGTGCACAATGCACATTTCTTAATATTAAGTCTAAAATGTGTTTTAATGTCACTTTTGATGAGGATTGTATGATCTTTGAATAATATCGGACCTCAAATTCAAAATATTTAAAGTGTACCTTAAGTATAGGCCCTACTTGCAATAGTTCCACTTTAGAACAATCATTTATACTTCAGTATATCTTTAGTTGGACTTCAGCACTACTTCCGCATAATTAAAGTGCATTAAGTACAAAAAGCACAAAATTAGTTGTTCCAATTTAGCAGAGTTTAACTATACAAGTTTAGTATACTAAAAGTACAATTGTACGGCATTTTATTAAGTACATTAATATGATAATGTATTTGTAATGCATTTGTAATGTATTTTTTGTAATTTCACAAAAAATATTCTCGTAGCTTTGTAAAATTACGGTTGAACCACTGATTTCACATAGACCATTTTAACAACGTCCTTACTATATTCCTGTGCTTTGATCATGGTAGGACCCTTGCTGTCTATGGAGGGTCAGAGAGCTCTCGGATTTCATAAAAAATTTAAAATCTTTCATCTTAATTTGTGTTCCGAAGATGAACGAAGGTCTTACGGGTTTGGAACGACATGAGGGTGAGTAATTAATGACAGAATTTCATTTTTGGGTGAACTATCCCTTTAGATGCCATGCAAATAATGTAACAATGCAAACACAAAACAAAAAGAACGTATGTTGTTTTTTTAAAAGCATAATATTTTTAATATAATATATATTGTGTTTGTCCCAATGGGGTATACATTTGTAATATTTTAAAATTTGTTATTTTGCCTTTTTTATTTTGGGGTGAAATATGTCTTGACCGTGTACTTGTCAGGTTTTGTGAGAATCCCTCCACTAACCTCAGTTGGAGGGGTTCATTTCACATGTGGGCCAATGAGGTTTTTGTCTGTCTGCTGGTGTCTGGTCTACACGCTTGAGGAGTTCCCAGGTGCCTACCAGACTGTAACAATGTTTGCCAGGGCTTCTGACCCCTCTCTGCTCCATCTCTGTTAGTGGGCTGTCATTTTAACAATACTTGGTCGGACCCTTAGAGCAACTGACTTTAATTGATTGATGTCTCATAAATGTTGCGCCCTCCCCCACTTTCTGAATCAGTTCCACTCAGCGGCCCATATTTCTCAACCTCCTTTTCACCCTCCACAACTTTTCTGTGCACAGCCCCATGTAAGGAAGTGTGGAGTCTCAGCTCTCCTCAGGCTTAACTTTTGAGCTGAAGAATACGTGTGTGTGTGTGTGCATCAATGCGTCCCAGTGGAGAAGAATTCTTCAAGTCTGAATTTTCATGAAGGCTTGTAGTCTTGTTGCCCAAAAATAACATGAGAGACCACAGACTAGCAGAAGAATGCCGCTCTGTGTGTACGGTGCTTGAAACTTAAGCTTCCTCACTGGACCGAGCCTCATATTTCACTTTCTTGGCTTACGAAACCTCTCATTCGATCTGAATAATGCAAATAACTACATTTAGCACTAAAACCAAAAGATTTGAAATAGAAAATAAATGCTTTTTTTCCTCATCACTTGGGCTAAAATCGTCTGTCCTGCCTTGGGCCTTTTCTCATTTTAGAGCTCTGAAAGAAGCATTGATTGCATTGAATAAAACTCAATAGCTCTGTTATCAAAGTATCACTCTAAATGTTTCAAATAGCAGCAATTTTAGACATTTGAGATATGAACATTTGAACAAGGCCTCTGCTGTTGACTCATATCTTTTATAATTCTCGCTGGCATTGTAAATGTCAGCACATTTAAACTCTGTGTTGCTCCCCGGAATATGAGACCCTCATTTCTAATTCTAATTTTCTAGTAGTATGGTTTGTTATAAATAACAACACGTAAAACAAACAGGGTTCGGCTAATGTATTTTTCTGTTGATGGATGCGCATTCTGGCTTCCCAGTATATTACAACAACAGCGATGGAAAAAAATAAAAAGATATATTGTGGACAAACCATTCACTCTTGTTCAATGCGAATGTCGTGTGCTGGAATATGAGCAGTAATTTATTCTGTCATCGTGCTGATAGTGTGCGTGCACATGTGAGACCTGAACAGCACACGTTGATATCTGTGTTTAAAGTAAACTCATTTAAGCCTTGCCAGTTTAAACGTTTAAGAGCCAGAAGACGCTAGCTTGCGCGCGCAATGAGAAGATTTGTGCGTGTGCTCATCCGAAGCGCACAAACCCGCGTCTCAGCACACGCAAATATTAAGCGCTCTGTGAAGTATTGTGTTTAAATGGACAAATTCACACAAAATTGTCAAAATGCACGTCTTGGTAAATATCCTATAGCAGACATAGCCGGCTGAACGCACTGGATCAGTGCATTCTCTTAAAGTGACAGCACTTTCTTTCTATATTATTAATATTAATCATACAGCAACAAGGACATCACTCACTGCTCTTGATTGAATAGCTTTTGTAACTTTAATAAAGATTAATCTTTAATTTATACAGTAAAATATGCAATGCTATTTTACATTTGATTACTTTATTCAATTTCTGTACCTAAAAACTAATGTTAGACCTACCTAAAAAACCTGAAAATCACTGTTTATTTGACTTGTATCTTTACTCTATGGTATTTATTTGTGCTGTTGCTTGTAGTTAGATAGATTATTCTTATTTTCTTTATTTTCATTTGACAGTTTGACAGTTTTTTCCCTAAACATAGCACATACCGAACCGTACTGAAACCGTGACTCTAAAACCGTGATACAAACATAACCGTGAGTAAGCTGAACCGTTCCACCCCTAGTACGGGCCGCCCTCTGCTTTACATGTGTGTCTAAATGATCCGTTGACCCGATAAGCTTGGTTGAGGTTAGCGGCACGGCAGAATGTCTGTCCCACTGACACACATACTGTAGCTGGAGCAGTTGACATGTTATGTCATACACTGCCTGACCTTCTAATATGTAAGGTAAGCTTAATTCTCGAAGACTACATCAACAGGAAGTCATCAAATGCTTGTCAGTCAATGGTGTGTCCCTGGAGTGTTTTTTTGTAATCGAGCATATGTCAGAATAGATCGTATTGAGTAGACTTGTCTGTTAATTACTGTCTGTTTCATTCTGACTCACAGTCTATAATCTTTAGCCCGTACTAAATGAACTACAGGAACTGGTGTAAATATTACGCTTAATAAAAGTGTCCTCAGTAATTATAACTCACTGGAGCCATTTGATCTCTACATTTGCAATCGAGTCCCAAAATATCAGAAATTTTTAATTAGTAGTTTTAGTAATATATATATATTATTTTAGTCAAATATACTATAGTAATATATTTTATTTAAAAATCAGATCCTCTAGTGTTTTTAATGGTATTTGTGGTGGTGTGTTTCATAATTCATAATTTTCTTGTCTGCAGGAATATAACCGCATATTATGTGGCTTTTCTGGCTCTCCCCAATTCACGTTTCTAAATGCATGTTTCTTGGGAACAAACACAAGAATTTCATATTAATAAATTAAATTTGTGAGATACTTGTCTTGTACTCTCTCTAATGGGGACTCTCATAAACCATTATTATGTAAGGGATAATATGAATGACTAAAATGTCCTGCTTATTACATGGCTTCCTACCAGATAAATAAATAAATAGAGATTGATTTGAAATTATTTTATTATGTGTGAAAAAATAAATTGAACTTGAGTGAGTGACATGAAGCTAGGATATTGGTTGCTAAGGACTGTGCTCATTTATATAGTTTAGCACTTATTATACAACGATTTTGACTGCAGCACACTACAATCTAATCAGAATGAAGTATTCCAGAAAATATTAATGTGTTTTACCTGCCTGGATAGTGTGGCTGCAGCTGTGTGCTGGTCTTCAAACATCCCTTATAATGAGGCAGTAAATTATCCACTGGAGCAACATCAAGACATTATCGTGTTATGTATCTCACATACACCATTAGTCCAAAACAAATAGATGGTCTTCTCAAGTAATGCAGGGCAAATTAAATCCAGAGACATGGGGATATTAATTATGCTGGAATGGCTTTGTGAATATCCAGATAGTAAATCTGTCTAAATCATTTTGTCTTCTTTTTTGTGTGTTTCAGGTGTGACAGTGTGTGAAGTAAATAAAGGCCCTCTCTGGGTGATGTGGGACATTTTATATGGGTCTTTTTTCCATATTTAAAGGGCATGTCATGTGATTTAAGAATGCTGACTTATACTACCAGTCAACAGTTTGAATTAGTTTCTTATTCCAAAACTCATGATCTATGAAGGCACCTTAAATGTTGTTTAAAAAGCATCAGATGTGCACTTTATGAGGTTGGGTTAGAGAATGCCAAGAGTGCGAAAAACTATAATGTAGACAAATGATGGCTAGAGGGTTTTGATTAGTTTCAAGTTTTTTGGTCACTACTTAATTTTCATGCTTTGGCATAAAAATGAAAGGAATAGGGAATGTTTTTGATTGGTACTATATATATATTTATGCAACAAGCTTGGTAGTTTGGAGCTTGTCCTTTGGGAAACTCAATGCAGATTTTTTTTAACTAGAAATAAAAAGTTGAAAAAACATTCAAAACCTTTGGAAAAAGTTGTGACGTTTAAAGGGTTATAGATAGATGTATAGAAAGATGGATGTATAGATAAATTGAATGTCAAGACTGCTAAAAGCTTCAGCTGTTGGTTATATAACGTCCTTATTAAATGCAGTGCTAGAATGTAGTTTGGTTGTCTATTTTTGAGAAACCATTCTTGTTTTCTGGGTCTAATTAACCTTGCATCAAAATAGGAGCTTGGGTTGCATCATGAAATCCCAACAAAAATGCTCTTTGTTTGAACTTTTTGGCTCAAATTTCATTAATTGCAATATACTCTAAAACAATAAAAATGAGGCGCTATGCATCATTAAACTTAAATGCTTTTTTCAAATACACTGGGAGAGAAATAGCTTTAACAAAGTGTTAAAAAAGTAAAAGGCAAGAGAGAGACTCCCACAAAAAGAAAGCGCCAGAGCAGGGTATGTAAGAGAATAAATAAAGGTTATTTTGAAACAGTTATAAAAATGTAAGTAACTTTTGTTTAGGAGTATGTTGAGTGAAAACTAGAAAAATCTCTGCAAGAGCTCCATTTATGACTGTGTGTTCCTGTGGCAGTTTATTATACCTATTTATCTGTGCAAACATGTAAAATATTCGAAGAAGAATTTGGTCTTTTTATGGTCTGTTTTCTTTGGGTTTAAAGACTTATTTTAACATGTTTGATTTAATTTGATCTGCTGGAACACCATGACAAAGAAATAGGCTCAATTTGTTTCAAAATATGTAATTTTGTTTTTCTGCTATAATGTGTTGCACTGTTCAATTTTATGAGGGTAATATGATACAGAGACATTTTAGACACATTTGACTGAGGTCCTTGACATTGCCCCCTGGTTCGTAGTTTACAAGATATAAAAACTAGAATGGAATAGTTTGCTTGGATTGAACAAGTCTTAAATATGTACTTTGAAGTACCATCATGGAAAGCCATAATAATATGGATGAACTTAATGAGATATACTTGATAAATTGCTCTGCTTCACAAGATGCTTGTTTAATTATTTTGGCTTTGGATTTTGGAAATAATATCCACTGTGTTATTAAAAATCGTTGTTGTCACCGCACTTCTAATTTAAGGCTTTACATCTGGTCCTTGTTGATGTGTTGATTTTTTTTCTTCTGTAATTTATTAACACTGGAGTCATGATTCTGGCATTTCTGTCCCATCCCAGTTTATCTGTCAATTTACAGTTAATGTCATTCTAGATATCATTACTGTGATTTGATGGAGTAGTTCTGGAATTAAATTAGAAATGCAGTTCCAAAGTTGTGTTGCAAAGAACTATGGCCACGTACACACTGCAAGTTTCAGGAGTGACAACCGCATTTAAATGCAGGAGTGTGTCCCGTAAATTATCGTTCCATGTGTGTACGGAACAGCAGTTACTCCCGCATTTGTAACCATAGCAACATTTTTGGTGTCTTGCGAGAGTGAATAATTTAGCCGTTTGGTATATGCCATTTTTTGGCTAAAGACTGTTTTTGTCCGTCGATTTTAAACGAAACTACCGCTGATAGACGTGCTGTGTTTTGTTTACGCTCAGGAGGCTGCTTTAGAGAGCGTGGTCTTGCAGTGTTGCCATGTCTTCATATTTACAAGTGCTTTTAGGCATGTTGTTTGGTCTTAGCTCATAAAGCTAGCCACTTTATGGAGTTAATAAAGTGGTCTGTTGCGGATATGAGATATATGATGTTTTTTTGGGGTTATGAAACATAAAGCATTTGGGTGATTTAGTGTTTTTTGTTGTTGTTTTTTCTCTATGAAGATCTGGCTTACCCTTCTAGGGCTCATGAGTGCAAATGGCCCCGGGTCAAAAAGTGCTGTAAGCACTGATCTATATATAATGTTCTTTATTATAGATCAGTGGCTATAAGAATTCTTTCACTGTTATTTTCTTGCATACAGACGAAGACGCATTTCTGATGCGCGTTTAAATACGTCATTAACAACTAGTTGTTCTGTTCAGTTCCGTACAGAACGCGATTAAGGAGTAAAAGGTGAACTGACAACCGAATTTAGCTGCAGTGTGTACGTGGCCTATGTAAACTGTGGTTTGCGGTTTCATGCAAAGGCTCGTCAAGAATGGTATTGTGAACTCCTAAGTGCCAAATTATTTCTATGTGTAAGTTTCTATATGATATCCATATAATGTATGAACCTTTTAAAAAGCATTTGGTCTATGATTGGATATTCCCTTTGAAAATATTCATTCAAATTCATTAAAAGTGCATTAAGCGATTTCTGGGAAACGCTGTTGATATTTCAAATCATCAAAACACCCCTATCTTAATGCCTCCGCACCCATATTCATATACACGCTATACAATACAGGCAACGATTAAGGGCTTATAGTGATCACTAAAAGGGGAACCAAAAGAAAAACATTGTATTAGGAGTATGTTATCTCACTTTTCTGACACACTTTGTGGGCCAAACCTTGAAACGCTTCATCGATTTTAACACTGCTCTTCCCTGATTGCAGGCCCGGCGCTACGGGGGAGGGCAAAGGGGGGCATTGCCCCCCCAGAAAGAATTTGTGCCCCCCCAGTTTTCTTAATGAACTTTAATTATTTAAACCGGGAATAGATTATTATTTTGAGGAGCATGTGCGCATATTATGAATTTTGATTTGCACAGATCGATCAGCGTCTGACTTGAAGCAGTGTGTTTCATCAAAGTAGGCTACAGCAATAGCGATTCACAAGCAGACACTGATTACGGTTACTGATTACTGATCACGAGCTCTGATGATGACCGCTAATTCACTATTTACCAGACTCACCGTATTTCATGTCGTGCTTTAAAAGGGTTTAAAACTTTTTTAAGTTTTATTAATGCTATAGCGTATTGTCATGTTCATAAATAACCACAAAAAAGTTAATTTACACACAAAAAATAGGCACATTGTTTTAATTTTGCCACCATTTCTTTCAGAATTCCTGGATGAGACTCCCGACCAGCCTGGAATTTTGTCCCAGACCGGTAAATATTTGTTGCTTGAAACAGCTGAAAAATTAAAAGTGTATTACTGCTCTATGGATGTTTTGCCATTTGGTTATATATTAAAAACATTTCTGTTATAAAGCTGAATTTAAATAACATAACTATAAGCAATTATATGAATGGATAAAAACTGAATAAAATCACATATATAAAATAAATAAATTATCATTTGCGAAATATATTTGACTTAGGCCTAAATAATTCACAGAAACGAAAGAAAAACTGCGACAAGTTCTATATGACGAGATTCTGTCCATTTTTCTAATGCAACAAGTTCACGGAAAGGAAATCTATAGCCTATGGCAGAAAGCGACATCTGTTTGTTTTCTTTATTTTGTAAAGCACAGTGTTTTGTTGTTATTGTGACACAAATAAAAGTAGACCCTTTATAGTTTCGGAACTGTCTCCCTCTTCTCTTTGTTTCTGCTGTCATAAGGAACTAATTCAAGTGATCGCGCAGGCGCCTCACCCGCGCACACACAACATATTAGTTATAACATCGCAGCCTGTTCATTATCAAAATAAAATAAGCCAAACAAACATATAAAAAGTTAGGCTGCACTACTCAATCTAAATAGTCCGAAGTACAATCCATTGCATTCACCCACCAAACATTGCATGTGAAGGATGATTTACGTGCAGTGAAGTTCATACCATAATAAATAATAGTTTAGTATTCAAATAAATCATGAATATAGAAACATTTTTGAGTGGATTCGTGCCGAAGATGAGAGGTAGGCTATGTGAGCCCAACAACCATTTCAGTTTTAGCAGTAATTCGTTTTAGGTTAATGTTTAACTACTTGGCTACTATTTTTCATTAGTTTTCTGAATCGGCCTACCATTAAATTTAAAGGATTTGTTATGGAGTGAGAAGAACTAAAATAGCTTTTAGTGGCCTAATGTTTGTCTGTATTTATAATGCAAGTAAACATTTAGCTTTATTTCCAAGCATTTTACATTAGGCTATTCATGAATGTAATAATAAAATGTGACTTGCCCTTTACTCGGCTTAGCCTACCTTTTTTTTTGTCCCTCAAAAATAAAATTTTATAAAAGGTATTTTTAAACCATGCAGCAAACGTTTAAAAATATCTTTAAAAATGTACTTAAAAAAACTAGTGAACTTTTATGTGTGCGCACAGGCGCGTCCGTGTCTGTTTTGCCATTGCGCATTATAAGTAGTGGCGCCCCCCCCCCAGTTATGCCATCCTGGCGCCGGGCCTGCCTGATTGTAACCCTTCCTTTTAAAGTTATAACCCCTGACCTTTTCCTCTTTTGTATTTTCTATGCTATTTCTCTCTTTCTAAAGGCGTTCTGCTAATGTCCATCTTGTGCACTGAACTCTCTCTCCTTCTTCATCATGAGTGTATATGCCCCTTACTACTGATTGGATACAAGTGTGTTTTGGTGCTCAGTCCGATCCACTTTTTAACAGCATTTTTCAAAAATTGAAAAAAACTGTTTATCCTATAGTTTATTCTTATATGATGTACGGCAATATTTTTAGTACTATGTTAGCATAGTCAGTGTTCATTACTTGTATTTGCGATATTTTCATATATTAGTAGTAGTAGTAGTCAATAGTATTATTTTTTTTTATCTGTACACTTTAAAATGCTGCTGTATTTCCAAGTGTGTTTTTAAACGGAATGACCACCTTAGTTTTGACTTTGTTGTTGTTATGAGAGAATAGCTCTTTTTTTCGGAGTACTTGTTGACTGGAAACTCCTTCGCCTGTTAGTCTGCGGTAATGGGCTACGGCTAACTCTCAGCGGTATGTGGACTCATTTACTTTGGCGCACTCATTTATTTTTTTAAAAGCACTTTTCCTTGCTGTCTCAGAGGCACATAGCTGAGACTTATGTGCTGTGTACTGCACTTATGAAACTATTAAGCTGTGTGGTTTCAGTGGTGCCCATGCTGTTGTGAATATGAATGCGTTGGAATGCAGGGCGAGCTGAGGGTTAGAGCAGCGTGACTAATTCTGAGATCTCCTGTGAAGTGTGTGGCTGACTGACTCGGGCTGTCCTTCACGCCTGGCTGATGAGACTACATGCCTAGCGTCCTCCCAGCTTGCTGGGCTGTTTTGGAGAAACATGTCAATGAAAAAAGTACATAGTTGGCAGTAAAATTCGACCAATTCCAAAGTAAACGTTGCTAGGCTATATCATATAGGCAGTTAGTCCATTTGAACTCAATAAGAAAATCCTGTTGTGTGCAAGATGTGGGGGCACTTTCAAAACGTGTGGTGTACAGTAAATTAAATTTTTTCATGTCTACTCTGATTTAGCATTGCTTATCAGGTTCAGTTCCTCATTTTCTTGCTCTGCTCGGCTTCCTCCGTGTCCCTGTCTAGAAAATGATCTGCCTCTATTATCCTTTACTAACCATGTGCAACATGAACCACTTTCAATATTTGAAACTGACAGCATTGAAGACTTTAATTAGCAACCTGATGAACAAAGGTATGTGCATTCAAGTTTATGTTCTATAAATAATAAATATTTGTCGATAAAAAGACTTGAAGGTGTATTTCATTTAATATCCTTTGTGCTGGCTTCCCAAGCTGTTTTATCAGTCAAAACACATCCAATGCACACAGCTGAAATATTCAGAAATCCAGAGAGGCATCAGTTCTTATGCCAAGCCAAACAACAGCAGAATTATGCACTAATATGTGCACGACCTGTACGCCGGTGCATCTTAATGGCTGTTGTAACAGTTTTATGACTTTCAAATTGTCTTTTATGTGTACTTTCAATCTGTTATATTTTTACGATTAGCCATTGTGGCTTATGAGCTCCGGACAGTGACTCTGATTTATCAGCTAATGTTCTGAAGAGGACGCAGAAATGACCTTTCTTATAGTCATTTTCTTCAATCATTAAAAGTCTTTAATGTTAATAATGTCCTTTTGTGAAAGTGCTGCAAAATGGCACGGCTTCATTAGTGTAAAAGCAGGGAAATGTAGATTTATTAGCGTGTCAGGGTAAAGCAGCTTTGCTTTGTTTCCGATTAACAGGTTTGGAGAAATTCCTGTTGCCTTCTCAGAGAGACTCCCAAATGGGTTTTGTTCCAGTATGTTTCATTTTGGTATTGATATGCTAATGTTTTAATTGGCAGGGTGAGACGAAATAGGATTGCCCTGTAAATACATTACAATTTGAAAATATTTCTGCAGGAAAATTGCTGATTACTTTATAACGTGTTGTTAGTTGAAGGAGCTGTCCTTGGCATTCCTTTTTTACAGTTGCAAAAAGCAGTGTTTTTTTTAACCAGGGGGCCTCAGCAAATTTCTGCAGGGACTTATTTCACCAATAAGTCCTAAACTTGTTTAAATGTATTTATAGTTTCATAATCTTAATTAAAATGTTAGTAACCAAAAATGAATATTTACAACATCAGATTTGCAAAAGACTTGAACTTGAAAAGTGGTGTGTTTTGACATCTTTCTGTGGTTGAATACAGTACCTTCTGATGGTCATTCATGTTTATTTTGTCCTATAACTAGTACAGAGGGTGAGATAATCGTGCCACTTAAACCGAGACGCTACAGTGATCTGTCACAACACATTCAAGAGCCACAAAACGGTATTTATTTTTTGAAATTCTTAAAAAATTTGAAAGCTGTTTCATACCAAAAGCAAACTATATTTGACAAAATTATTAGACTTGTGATTTTACCTGCGGATGATAAAATGAGCACAAAGTCATAGGTTTTCATTAAATACAGCAGCTAGGCAACAGAATATTCCTTGAGGGTGAATTTATTTATTTATTTGTTTGTTTGGCTGGTAAGCAACCTCCCAGAACACCTAGCCACTTCTTATAAAATGCTCACAACACCATGGCATTGCGGCAACAAGTATTTTACAGAGAAACCCTATTGATATTTTCTTCAGTTATTATTCATTTCAGTTTACCTGGCAGCTTCACCATCAGGACATCTGTTTTTCTGTATATTTGTCTGCCCCCACAGAAGGTGAAGCAAGCCAACAATGAGATCACTAGAGAAATATTTTAGGGCTGAATACATTTCAGGAATGTGCACAAATCTTATTCTTCTTGCATAGCAATATTTTATGTTTTATACAAAGACTATTTTAGCATACTGTAGTCAGTCTAAGACTCTGTGCATGTGTGTAGAGGAGTGTGTCTCCTGTTCTTATTTTGGAACTATGAAAGTGTTTGAGAATGTTAATTGCTATGACAAGGCTGCTTTGTAGATAAAACTGCCAAAAACCCCAGGTGGCTTTTTATACACGATGAATCTCAATGACACAACCTCCATAAAAAGAAACCACTCCATTACGTTCTTAATACAGACCAGAATGAAAAAGGACATATCAGAGAGATCACAACTAAAATTGTTACAAAATGATGACATCAGCGTCACACATCACAATCTGGCTCTTATCATCTGTTTGGAAAGAGTCAGCATAATCTTGCTCTAAACAATCGTGTGTGAGTGGTTTCAGAGACATTTCCGATGTTTGAAGGCCTTGTAGATGATGTTGAATCATCAGAATGAAATTTACACATTTTTTATGACATTAGTTATTCTCTCTAAGTTATAACTGTTTCTGTTACTTTTTTTTTTAACATGTAGATTGCATTTATTATTTAGTTATTTTTATTTTATTGTATTTTTTGCCTTGAAAGGGCCAGATTTAGGCCCAATCCCAATTCTATTTTATACCCCTTCCCCTGAAAATAATCCCCTAAGAATTGGGACACCACTACTATGCCGTCACACGTCATCATACGTCGTCTAGCTCCTACAATACACACACCTATACTGGTGTGCTGGTGTGCATTAGAGTCTTTAATTACCGTTCTATATTAATGCGCTGCTTACTGACACACACACACACACACACACACACACACACACATACATATATATATCGGAGATCGCGCAGCTCACACATCCAGGAGAAAAGAAACTTGTCAACGCTGCCCCACGACTTTTATTAGTATCAGTTTAAATACTGAATCGCTACATTATATTTTCCAGCGAGAGGATAAAATCGCTGTTTTTTTAAGTAAACTCGCTCTAAAAAGAGAAACGCACAGACGCGCATACATGCAACTTTCATCTCTCTCTCTCTCTCTCTCTCTCTCTCTTGAATTGGCAATATTTGAGAAAAGGGTTTAGCGATTTCTAACTATTGGGGGGGTTATCGCCCTGATCAGACATGAAAATATGTTGTGGCATTATCGTGCAGTCTGTAATGATACGACGTTAGTTAGCAAATATTAGTGATTCTTTGCAAACATTTCTTTGAGTAACATGACCGTTAATATGAACTCACGATTGAATGTAACATAGAAAAATGCTTACATTTATGTGTCTTTTTGTTCGCTCGGTTTACGCTGAGATAATTCATACCCCTTCGTTTGAAGTGTGGTCCCGAAAAATCTGTCTGGCCCTTCCCCTACCCCTACCCTTCCAACCAAAAGATAATTGAGACACCCCTACACCTTCACGTGAACGCGCGAAACGTATGGATTGGGAAGGGCTATGGGGTAGAATTGGGATTGCGCCTTAATCTTAAAACATAGTAATAATTTTAATAATCAATATTTAAATTATAGATTTAAGTATTTATGATTTGAAAATAATTTAAATAATTTCCGGCTTCAGTTGTGGCCAAACTTTTTTTTTTCCTCCCAAAATTTAGTGTACTTTGTGAGGGACGAACATGCCTGAAATTAAATATTTAGACATGATGTAATGTGTAACAAAATCAGAAAAATCAAGGTACACTCACTTTTTATTGTGCGTCATTTCCAATCATTGTAATTTTCAGATTGTTCGAAAAGGTGGAAATATTATTTTAGTATTTAGGGGGCATAAAAAGGCTAGCTAGTTTTGAAAACCAGCTTTGAGCTAGATCTCTGCATTATCGCCTCAACTTTGGGAAAAGCTCAATTTAAACCAAATTATTTGGCACACCGTGGGTGCTTTGTTATGGTACAGTAATTTCAATATCGCCCCATTGTGGTAGTGAATAGTTGGGCCTCGCTCATAACTTTTTTAAAGTATCACAGGTCACATTCAGGTCACTTTCCCCCTTCAATCTTTTTGTGAATGGTGTCTGTACAGAGAGTAATTTCCCTGTTCACTGGGTTGTTTCTGGGGCTGTAATGCCATCTAGACCCCGTGGAGGACCACCCATACTGCAGGAAGAAAGGTGTCTGGGACCCGTAGCTCACCACGCACTCATCCTTGACAATTCATTCTCGGCTGTGCCTCTTGTGTTCTGACCTTGACTCTGCAGGATTCATTTTCTGGCAGCTCTCCTCTCTTTCTCTCTTTCGATCCCTCCTTCTCTCTGTCCTCCCCTTTCAGGAGCTCCACCTGATTTATCTGCCACCTTCAGCACCTTCTCTGTGAAAAGTGTGTTGAGTGAAATGGTGAACATGGCAAATAGTCGGTTGATTATTCTCAGGTTCTTGAGCTGTAGGGCACAGAGAGGAAAATAGTACTCTTGGTTATGTGAAAAGAGCAGGTTCCAAGATTAAAAACGTGTCCAGAGAGTCAGTCATTTTAAAGACTGTGCCAGTTATATTGTAGTCTTGAGTGTGACGGTTCTTGCTGGTGCCCAAATTTGTTTTCATGAAACAGTACTTTTCATTGTGTCAAACTAGGGAATGCAACGGGTTTCTCGGTCATGTCTTCCTTGTTCTTTGTTTTTCTGAAGCAACAATGTCATCATCTATAACCAGAAATCAATAAATGATTTCCCAAAGATTAGAGAAGGAAAACAGGGGTGTTCGTTTAAATGGAGAGTTGGCAGCGGCCACTGGCGATGCATCAAAGTTGAACTTTATGCAAATGAGCGGGAACACGAGGCAGTGACTAGTACTAGGATTATATTCAAATAAATATCGCCACTGTGTATGGTAGAGATTTTCAAACTTTTCTTTTGGTCTGCTGAACACCTTTGATCTAAAATATTGATCATAATCAATATATTTGAATATAATATATATAAAAATTATCAAGATGTACTTATTCATACTTGCTCCGGATGTGTAAACAGATGAGGGACTGCATGAATATTCTCTCTGTTTCAGTGTTACCATAATGTGTTGACTCAATTGTGATAACATGTTATGTGCTCAGTTCTTGTATTATAGCTGTCAAGAACTCCAGGAAACAATGACAGTATATAGCAATCAGCATTTAGTTGTTTTCAGAAATGGCCCTCCAGTTTAATATCTCAGGTAACAGTTGTTCATCACATGTAATTTCATAAGGGATAATTAACACAGTTTTTGTAATGTTTGATTTAGCCAGCAGGTTTGTTCCAAACTCAAATAGAAATATCATCACGGTGGGATTTAATTATGGCAGTGTCTCCACAGGGGATTTGCAGTTGTTATTGTATACACACTTACAGACTTAAACATGCAGTGCTGAAAACCAGAGCAAGACACTTCTATAATTACCAAATGCAAATTTCTCTCATTCCCACATACTGTGCAAGTAAGTGTGTGCACTTCCAGCTGGCTTTGTCTGTGTGGTTACATTAGACCAAAGAGGCTTTTGATTGTTAGGATCTGCATAGAGCATGCATGATTGCATTATTTTAGGATTCAATATGACCTTGAATTAACAATCATTCATTTGTTATGGAAACATTCATTGATGCTTAAGAAAGTAGTACACTGTATTAAGAACCAAAAGGATGATACATTTTGAAGAGGGCGATCAATGTAAATTGTTGTTTTGTTCTGTGGAAAATATGGCAGTACCTTTTTTATAAAAATAAAACCTATGCAATTAACTGTGTATGGAGGCTATGCTACAAAAATGGGTCATTTAGAAAAGTCATGGTTTTGACATCACAACCATGGATACGTACAGTAAACATTTCAGCACCTGGATACGTACAGTAAACATTTCAGCACCTATTTTTGCCTGTTTAATTCCAATAGTCAGAGAAATGGTGGAAAACAGCCATGAAAAACTGCTTCACCTGAAAAAAAAGCAACCTTGACTAATATTATAAGTATGACATTTAAGCAATGCATTTTTATCTATTACCTTATCCATTTAGTCCCATTGTAAGTAATGATGAGTGATGCTCAGTTTTATCTAATTTCTCAATTAATCTAAATGAATCAGTAAACAGTATAATGTCATATCATTTGTTGTCTCTATTTTACTTTGTGTAATGTATGATTCATTGTTTTTTTTTTCTTGCGTTCTTTTTTCTGCTCAGATGGCTGGCAAAATGTCCTCAATTAATATGTAAAAACATCATGATGCTCCAGAATAACTTCTACAAAACATTTAACAAGCTCTAGAAATATTCACAAAGGTTGTTTTTGCAACTACTTTTCAAATATGATTAAATTCTTCGCACCCCAGTTCCATCTTCTTGTTTGGAAATATACTGCTTTATTTCTATCCACCTCACTTCCATCTTTGACAACTTCATTAAGGCACCAACTGAGTGATGATTTCAGTCATTATGATTTTTATGAATTAAAAATGATGCTTGGTAAATAAAAAGTAATAGAGTCCACAGTTATGAGTTTATTAAATCATCAATCACTGTGATTACTGTTTATTTAGCCACAAACTGGTTAACCATAAATTATACTGAATAATTGTATTGTAATAAAATGTACTAAATAAGTAAAGTTTACCTTGCAGTGTCTCCTAAATAGTTTTAATTCCAACAAAATAATAGGGAGAATAAAATGCATGTTTTTTTTGTTTAGTACTGCCCTGGAAAAGATTTCACTGATGTGTACATATATTATGAAGTCCACAAGACAAAATAATAGCTGAATTTCTAAAAATGACCCTGTCAAAAGTTTACGCTTGATTTGTAATACAGTACTAACCTGTGAATCCAGTTGTTTTTGCGTTTTGTCATAGTTATTCATGAGTCCTGAGCTGTTAAACTGCCCTTCAGAAAAATCCTCCAAATCCTGCACATGTTTAAAAATGTTTGTTTTATGAATTTATGTATGATAGCTCTTATATTTTTATAATTATAAACATTTTGCAGATTCTGCAAGGTGTACTTTGACCACGACTGTATTCCTTTAGTTTGATGTTGACATTTTATCAGGCCTCAACTACATATGGATTAGTGGTCGACCGATATATCGCCAATGCCGTCAAAATAAAAGTCCCGCCACGAACGCATCGGCCAAACAGAAAAAATTATCGGCCAATACCGATATTTAAAAAAAAAAAAGCCAAATATTGGCATCGGCTGATAATTTTTTCTGTTGGCCGATGCGTTCGGGGCGGGACTTAGTGCCTGAACACACAGTGCTCTCATTCTCCCTCTTGTTCGCTGTCGTCGTTAACAGTTCTGTCCACGGACAGAAGTCTGTCTAATAATCAGATAGAACTGTTAAACAAAGGAATTAAAATGTATACAAAAAAGTATTATGATTAATAACAATTGCTTTTATATTGTTAGTAATAGAAAGGCAAACATTATAATACTTTCTCGTTTGCCAAGTTCTCTGCGTGACGGTCGGTCCGAGCGAATTGAATGCCGACAGGAGGAGAGTTCAGCTTCACTGAGACGCGCGATCGACAAACTTTAAACTCGTGATTTCAAATTATGCTGCACTTCATGCTTTTGCCCAATGTCATGTTCATGTCATTTTCACTGTGTGCTGTATGTAAAATGAGTGTTATCTTGGCTTTATTGGAAAAAATGTGATTCCCAATGCACACAAACTTCCCACTTGGTTACAGTGTTTACTTCCTTTTTTAATTATATTATTTAATTATATATAATATTTGTTTATTTGTGAAAAATACTTTGTCATTTAAAGATTTAAAGTATTTATTTTACACATTTATTTTTTTAGTCCATTTTCAAATGATTTCAAATTTCTTAAATATTAAATAAAATAATAAAATTATTATGTCAGCCACCCTGCTTTCCAAGATATCGGCATCGGCTGTTAAAAAACCAATATCGGTCGACCACTAGCAGACAGTTATAACAACTGACAGATAGATAAGACAGACAGACAGACAGATAAAACAACAGAAAGACAGAATGATAAACCTAATGGAGCGTAACAGGATATGTGCATGACTCCTGAGCAGGAGCACCGTTTCGTCTCTGGAGGTTTTGCACCTTTAAAGAGCTTCAGTAAGAAGGGCCGATCTTTTGGAAATAGACATCTATTAACACCTCAACAGTGTGCAATGCACGAGAGGCTGAATCCCCAACCACTGTGCTCCATCAACACATTCTGATGCTGGACAAGGGATCTCTTCAAGCTTTCATCTCGTCTACTGTTCCTGGTTGCAGTGCTGAAAGCTCCTCGGGGACGGCTTGTTGCCAGCTATTTCTGTGCCATGCTGGGCTCTGCTGTTTGTTTGTTCTACACATCTGACAAACCGAATCCTGTCTCCCACAGGTTTCTCTTATATAAGGGAGCCAATTAGTGCAGACACTCCTAACAGGATGTGAACAAGGACTGTCCCAACATTAAGCTGTGGGCTAGAAATCTGATAAAGGATAGAGGCTAATACTATGCTAATTAAAAAAAAAAGTCAGAGCCCATTTGCATACTGTAATTCCATTTTTTTTCTAGTCTTATCGTGCGAGGGAGCACTGAATAGCAATGGTTTATGAAGATGCAATATACACCCCCGTTAACAATAATGTTCTAAGAACATTTTCCTAATGTTTCCCAATCATGAAAATGTTATTTCTAATTGTTCTGTTTAAGTTCCAAACACCCAGATTAAAAGAAAAGAAGAAAAAAAAAATGTAACAAAAGTTTTCCTTTGGTCATATCAACATTCTGAAAAAAATTACTCACAATAAAATAATGACATCATTTACTTACCCTTTGGACTTTTGTGACACTTTTATCACATTTCCTGTTTTCTTGGAGAGGATTTGGACACACTGAATGGTCATTGTATGGAAAAGAGCTGCATATGGTTCTTCAAAATATCTACTGTGTTATAGAAAAAAATAACAACAAATGGGAAACACATTAGAGTGAGTACATGATGCCAGAAGTTTCATTTATTGCTTTAACAGTACTAAACTGTATGCTTGAAGTGACAGTACAATATACTATAAGAGAAATGTATTAAATTATTCTGTGACAGAACCTCTCATAGTTTAACACTTGTCTTTATAAAATTGCATTACTGTCTGCTGTACATACAGTAGCTATTATGTTTTAAAAGGGCAAGCAATTGTGACTGATGACACTGATCTGTTAATGCATTGAGCGAAGCTAAACATAATTTGCACAGGGAAGTCTTGCAAAAATGTTCAAAATGAGGCTTGAATGAAGCTAAAAGCCTGAAAGAAATATAAAAATATAAACCAGTTTTGTGATTCTAGAACCAGCACCCTAAAATGCTGTGCTTTTTGTATGTTGCAATGTCATTTGCATGACTGTAAATTTTAATGAGATAAATTCTAAAGCTAAAAGCTTTCATGCTGATGTTGCATGTGGTCTTTGAGGTAAAAGGGAAAAATTGCAAAAAAAAACATAACATTCATAACAGTGAATAATTGCTCTCCTCTGCAGGATCCTTTCAGGAAAACAAAAACACTTTGACGAAATTCTGCTCATTATAACAGTCAGAATCAGAAAGAGCACATCCCTCGAGATAAGAGATTTAACCTCTCAGGAGATAACAAAATTGGGTAACACTTTCTATGAAGCCCATATTTATAATACATTATAAGGGTATTCTTAAGGCATTATAATGAATGCATAATGCAGTATAAAAAAACGTATAATATGTTATATCAACTCATGAATAATCATAACAACAGTTCTAATACATCATACTACTAACGTATTTGTGGTTATAAGTTTAAGAGTATGATTATTTATAACACACAATGAGCACCATATTAAATCGACTTCATTTACAGAATAATGGCAAACTTTAAACTCGTGATTTCAAATTATGCTCCGCTTCATGCTTTTGCCCAATGTCATATTCATGTCATTTTCACTGTGTGCTGTGTGTAAAATGAGTGTTATCTTGGCTTTATTTGAAAAAAATGTGATTCCCAATTCACACAAACTTCCCAGAATACTGAGTGCCCTGTTGGTTACAGTGTTTACTTCCTTTTTAATTATATTTTTATTAAATATTTGTTTATTTGTGAAAAATACATTGTCATTTAAAGTATAAGCATGTTTATTTTACACATTTATTTTTTTAGTCCATTTTCAAATGATTTCAAATTTCTTAAATATTAAATAAAATTATATCGGCAATTGGCCAACCTTCTTTCCAAGATACCGGCATCGACTGTCAAAAAACCAATGTTGGTCGACCACTAATATGGAGTAATGTTTATAGTGTGTTTATTCCTTTTCTTTATGCTGTAGACACCCATCCCCCAGGCCTTTTATCTGAGCGTATCCCCCCAAACAGCGAAACAAGTGTGCTTTGAATGTGGTATGCACGGACCCAGATAACCGCATCCTTCACTAGAGTGTGAGTGATACTCTCCATGCCCCCGGAACAGGCCAGTGGAGATAAAAATTCAGATGGGATGTTCTGATACTGTCTAATGGAGTCTTGAATAATGCACATAACTTCACAGGGAGCACTAAAGGAAAGAATGTCCTGTAAATTAGCAATTGAAATAAATGTGGTCTGAATCGCTTATGCCCATAGTGAGGAATGACCCCTAGGTATGATCATATGTAATGGAAAAGTATATTGCTTGAATATATTGCTGTGGTATTCGTGATTGATTGAGGCACTTCATTTCTATTTTGATATGAGAAGCATAGCTGGATGAATAGATTAATGAGAGTGATAGAGAGCTACTGGTGCATCAAGGCTAAAATATTAATGGCAGTTGGTTCAGTTCCCCTGCTATTATCACAAAGGAATTAATTTAACTTTGGATATTTTTAACTTGTGTGTGTGTGTGTGTACAATTAACAATTTTATTTTTATTAACAAAGATTAATTTAGGATTTGAATTTTTCTCTCAGTGTTAGTTCATGTTACAGTAGCTGACGCCGTTTGAAATAATGAAAATTTTAAATGTTTTGCTTTAAATGTTTATTTGATATTAAATACAGTAAAAACAGTACAATTGTGAAATATTATTAGAATTTAAAATAAATGATTCTGATTTAATATATTTGAATGATGATGGCCTATGATGGCTAAGTTGTATTTTCAGTTGTATTATTTAAAAAAAAATTATACTTATTTAACAAGGTCACATTAAATTGATCAAAAGTGACAGGAAATACATTTTTATACAGTAATATTATGAGTATATTTTGAATGCAGTAGCCTATATGTGCCCACTCAGTCATTGGCTGATGAAATCTGACTTGTCCTTGAGTATCTGATGAGTCAGACTCATAATGAAGTGTATTATCACTTTGTCTTTTTCCCCATAATGATCCCAACAACTTTCCACCATCTGAGACAAAATCCCTCATAGCCATTGCATGAAATAATCTTGATGCAATATTAATGTTTCGTACCTTCATTCTCTTTCAACTTTCTTTTTTTCTGAGCTTTTGGCTTCAAAGGCTGTTGTCCCTCATCACAGTCGCACAGAGTTGGTGGGGAAATACAGTTTGAAACTCCTGGTAGAAATCCAGGGCCAGGCACCAAACATTAATACTTTATCTGCCTATTTCATGACTTTGAAGGTGGCGTGGACCCTCACTAGCATGTTTTGATAAACTGGTCTCTGATAAAGCATATGTAATGCTCTGTAGTTTTGTTATAGCAGCTTATAATCTAGTCAGTCTTATAATGGAAGTGAGTGGGAATCACGGCTTTGAGAGTCAAAAAAACATACACAAACAAAACCAAATTGTGACGATACATTTATGTGTAAAGACACAAAACGATTGGTCTGTGCAAGAAACTGAACAGTATTTATATAGTTTTTTACCTCTGATTCACGCAATGTTCAAACTTTTCGAACTGTCCTGAGCGGCGGTGCGTCCTCCAGAGCGCGTTCTCAACAGCAGGCGCGTGAGGCGTCTTCTTCTTCTTGCTTTACGGCGGATCGCAGACTTATAAGTGTATTACCGCCACCTATCTCTCAAATGGACCATTGACACTCTATCTACAGTCTCAATTAGGAGGGTCAATGGTCCATTTGGGAAGAAGACCCGCAACGCGCCGGCTGTTGAGAACGCGCTCAGGACAGTTCGAACATTGCGTGAATCAGAGGTAAAAAACGATATAAATACTGTTCAGTTTCTTGCACAGACCAATCGTTTTGTGTCTTTACACATCAGTGTATCGTCGCGAACCACAGGGTTTCATTTGGTTTTGTTTGTGTATGTTTTTTTTACTCTCAAAGCCGCGATTCCTATTCACTTCCATTATAAGACTGACAGACTGCAACGTTTTGTGTTAAAAATCTTCGTTTGTGTTCTACTGAAGAAACAAAGTCACCTACATCTTGGATACCCTGGGGGTAAGCAGATAAACATCAAAAATCCCTTTAAGATCAGTATAGTATAGTGCTCCTATAGGTTCTGTAAGTATTTCAGTGAAGTCGCAATGTTTGCCAGCTGCTTCCTACATTTCTAGACCCATTTCTCAAAAGACAGCGCCGGCTGTTGAGAACGCGCTCAGGACAGTTCGAACATTGCGTGAATCAGAGGTAAAAAACGATATAAATACTGTTCAGTTTCTTGCACAGACCAATCGTTTTGTGTCTTTACACATCAGTGTATCGTCGCGAACCACAGGGTTTCATTTGGTTTTGTTTGTGTATGTTTTTTTTACTCTCAAAGCCGCGATTCCTATTCACTTCCATTATAAGACTGACAGACTGCAACGTTTTGTGTTAAAAATCTTCGTTTGTGTTCTACTGAAGAAACAAAGTCACCTACATCTTGGATACCCTGGGGGTAAGCAGATAAACATCAAAAATCCCTTTAAGATCAGTATAGTATAGTGCTCCTATAGGTTCTGTAAGTATTTCAGTGAAGTCGCAATGTTTGCCAGCTGCTTCCTACATTTCTAGACCCATTTCTCAAAAGACAGACCCTATGATATGGTGCAGCATGAAGTAATTGTGTCGCAGCTATCTCCAGATAAGGTAAATGGGTTTTATTAAAGACACCTTTTCTTTTGAAAATTTTTTTTTGGAATGAGGAATTTCATTATTGCATCTCTCAGAATTGGAAGGCAGAGCCCAAATAATTGAATGTGAAAGTTTCCTATGAATTGCATCTGAGCCTGCTATGAAGGGGATTTTTAATAAAGGAGAAGAACGGAGAAAAAGTGGCCTCAGCATGTTTATTCCTATGTCATCTAGATGCCAATAAACTACACAGCTCAAAACTGCCAGACTGTCTGTAAATATCCCTTTTTATACCAGAAAAACATGTGCTCAATTATTTTGGAAACAGGTGTGTCTGTCGTTTGGATGTAATATAATGGCCTCAAGCTAATTTCTAAAACTTGCCAAAATCACAGTGGAAAGTGAGTCAGGATTAATAGTGAGTATCAAATTCAAGTGAGTAGGACTTCATATATATGTTTTCTACAGTGAACATACATTTCATAGCTTTGTACTCATTTGTGTATTCATTTATTATTTATGGTACGCTTGTACGTTTGATCATGATTTTTTTAAGCCTTCTTTTATCATGGGGTCCTCTGAAATTCCATTTATTTTTCTTAAATTGTTTTATTTATTCCCAATTTTCATTTTTATCAATTACATTTGTTTGGATCTTGTGTTTTTTATATATTTAATTAAATTTAATTAGTGAATAAAAAATCTAATTGAATGAATTCATAGTGAACTTTTTATTTGCATTTGACAATTTCATTATTGTATATGAAGAGTGATTTATGATCAGATCTGATCATAATACGAGCTGATCTGAAGTGTACCTCAAATAGAAGTGTGTCCTACAACTAATGTTCTGTAGCTGAATTACACTGCGATTGCCTTTAGACCTCCCTAATTTTTAATGTGTTAATATAAGTGCACCTGTAATGTTTAAGTAGGCGAGTAATAACCTCCAGTGTTGGTTAATTCCCATTAGCACCATGACAAAGACCCCTCAGGCTGCTTTTCAAACCTCTTTCCCTGTTTGTTTCTTCTTAACACATTTTTCCCCTCCTCTCTTTCTCTTTCTCTCTCTCACTCTCTGCCCTTTATTTTCACTTTAATCGGGTTCTGAATTGTGTTCAATTGTAGGTTTTTGATGAGAGAGGAGCATCAATCCTGGCTTTCTTCTAAAGGTTTTACATAATTGATCAGTACATGGTTTAGGGTGCTGGTCATTTTCTAATCCTCTTATCTTTTATTCAGCCCGGCGGCCCATGAAAACTCTGAAAAGTTCCATCAGGGAAGCAGATCTTACTTATCTAGACCATGTATGACTATTAGACTTGAATGCACAATTAGGTTTTACTAGTTAAGGCTCTCTCTCTCGTTATTCTGTCATTCTAGCTATCATTTTATCATTCCATCCATACATTATTCTGTCTATCTAAAGTTTTATTTATTATCTATATATCATTCTGTTGGTCACTAAAAGGTTGACATTGCCTATGGATGTGCACGTTCACTCCACAAGGGGGATGGTGACATTTTCAGCATTGTAAGGGATGCCTTTGGGCGATATTTGTGAGCCTGTGCAATTTTATGATTTGAATGCAACTGTGATTTAGTTGGATCTTAGAACTCAGATGACTTGATGTTTCATGTCTGCTGATATTTCTGCTCATATGTTGTCATTTATGGTATTAAAAATCAGAAGTCAGAGGATCATGCAAGGCATGGCCAAATGAGCTTTTAAAGGTGACATATCATGAAAATCTGACTTTTTCTGTGTTTAAGTGCTATAATCGGATCCCCAGTGCATCTTTCAGATGTTTACCTTCACAGACATAACCAACTGTTTTTGTAACTCGTGTTTTTAACATAAACGTTTGTGTATTTGACCGTTTAAGCGCAATAAGACATGAAAGAGAACTTAGTTTAATACTTGCATGCCGTGTGACAGCCGCTTTCTGTGCGCGTGCTTTGGATGTGTGCACTCAGAAAATGTATATCAGAAGTTTAAACAAATAGGCCTATGGTTTAAAACGCATGATTTCAGCACAATAGACATGATAATCAAAACCAAACAGATGTTTTTTGGCAGAGTATCTGAGGAATGAGCTGTAAAGGCACAGCCCTATTCTAGAAAAGGGGGCGGGGAGCAGCAGCTCATTTGCATTTAAAGAGACATGCACGAAAACAGCCTGCTTCTGCTTCCACTCAGAATAGGCATTTCAAAATGATATAATAAATGATCTGTGGGGCATTTTGAGCTGAAACTTCACAGACACATTCTGGCGACACCAGAGACTTATATTACATATTGTAAAAAGGGGCATGATAGGTCTCCTTTAATACGCAGGTCATTGGATGGGCTTTAACATTGAAGAAGCATTCATGGCTCTAGCTGGTGAAAGAATCTGAGACATTTTTTTTTTGCCTGCAGATCTGTGGCTGTTGATTTGCCCATTAAATCCTTGTTCCTGAAGCTTTCCAGCTAACGTTTTTCGCCGTTCCGTGGAAGGATGCTTAGTCTTGAAGGATTAGTGATGTAAAGTTCTGAAGTGTTTTTTTGTTTTGGCTGAAAAATGGGGGCATTATAAAGGTCAGGCTAGTCTTGAGTACTTGCTGCTTGCAAATTGAACCACTTCGGAAGATTATCTCTACCTTGAGAGGTCTAATAATGATAGGTAGTCATTTTCAGTAGCTTTTCTGAATTAGCATCCTGGCCCTGCTGTGGACAGCAGAGAATGAAAGGGCATTCCAACACAATGTGTCTTTGGCTTTGCCTCCAATTAAAGCAGGAAGATGACTGGATTACTCTGATGTGGAACAAGCAGAGAGGTGTTTTTTCTGCCAGTTTCATTACATGTGATTTCAGACCCTGATGGTATGAAGTAGTTTATGAGGTCACAACATTCCACCAGATGTGTATTTTTTTCTGGAAATGTTTGCCATTTTTATTAAACAGTGTCATGCTTTACGGAAATGCTTCAGCACTGAGGAAGACGATGATGAAGCAGCACAAGCTGCTGGACCAGTGGACAAATGAAATATAGAAAACCTCTTAATTGTTACCATATTCTCACAACGTAAGCTATTAATTATTGGCATAAACTGAAAACCTAGACTATGCTTTGAGCAGTTGAAGAACTGATTAGGGCAAAGGCTAATTGAAGGTAACTTTTGTTGGCGATACAAAACTAGCTTTAGTTAATGAGCCGTAAAGATTTTTTTTTTATTCTGTACCTTGAAAATGACTTGCACTTTAATAGTTATGCCTTTTTGTATTTCTTCACACTGGGAAACTGCATAAAAGGCAAAGTAATAGCGCTAAAAACTTTTGGATGTGTGCACTCAGAAAATGTATATCAGAAGTTTAAACAAATAGGCCTATGGTTTAAAACGCATGATTTCAGCACAATAGACATGATAATCAAAACCAAACAGATGTTTTTTGGCAGAGTATCTGAGGAATGAGCTGTAAAGGCACAGCCCTATTCTAGAAAAGGGGGCGGGGAGCAGCAGCTCATTTCCATTTAAAGAGACATGCACGAAAACAGCCTGCTTCTGCTTCCACTCAGAATAGGCATTTCAAAATGATATAATAAATGATCTGTGGGGCATTTTGAGCTGAAACTTCACAGACACATTCTGGCGACACCAGAGACTTATATTACATATTGTAAAAAGGGGCATGATAGGTCTCCTTTAATACGCAGGTCATTGGATGGGCTTTAACATTGAAGAAGCATTCATGGCCAGAATAGGCATTTCAAAATGATATAATAAATGATCTGTGGGGCATTTTGAGCTGAAACTTCACAGACACATTCTGGCGACACCAGAGACTTATATTACATATTGTAAAAAGGGGCATGATAGGTCTCCTTTAATACGCAGGTCATTGGATGGGCTTTAACATTGAAGAAGCATTCATGGCTCTAGCTGGTGAAAGAATCTGAGACATTTTTTTTTTGCCTGCAGATCTGTGGCTGTTGATTTGCCCATTAAATCCTTGTTCCTGAAGCTTTCCAGCTAACGTTTTTCGCCGTTCCGTGGAAGGATGCTTAGTCTTGAAGGATTAGTGATGTAAAGTTCTGAAGTGTTTTTTTGTTTTGGCTGAAAAATGGGGGCATTATAAAGGTCAGGCTAGTCTTGAGTACTTGCTGCTTGCAAATTGAACCACTTCGGAAGATTATCTCTACCTTGAGAGGTCTAATAATGATAGGTAGTCATTTTCAGTAGCTTTTCTGAATTAGCATCCTGGCCCTGCTGTGGACAGCAGAGAATGAAAGGGCATTCCAACACAATGTGTCTTTGGCTTTGCCTCCAATTAAAGCAGGAAGATGACTGGATTACTCTGATGTGGAACAAGCAGAGAGGTGTTTTTTCTGCCAGTTTCATTACATGTGATTTCAGACCCTGATGGTATGAAGTAGTTTATGAGGTCACAACATTCCACCAGATGTGTATTTTTTTCTGGAAATGTTTGCCATTTTTATTAAACAGTGTCATGCTTTACGGAAATGCTTCAGCACTGAGGAAGACGATGATGAAGCAGCACAAGCTGCTGGACCAGTGGACAAATGAAATATAGAAAACCTCTTAATTGTTACCATATTCTCACAACGTAAGCTATTAATTATTGGCATAAACTGAAAACCTAGACTATGCTTTGAGCAGTTGAAGAACTGATTAGGGCAAAGGCTAATTGAAGGTAACTTTTGTTGGCGATACAAAACTAGCTTTAGTTAATGAGCCGTAAAGATTTTTTTTTTATTCTGTACCTTGAAAATGACTTGCACTTTAATAGTTATGCCTTTTTGTATTTCTTCACACTGGGAAACTGCATAAAAGGCAAAGTAATAGCGCTAAAAACTAATAATATTTTAATTAACATAATTTACCTTGAATAATCTCGTAGACAGCGAAGACCTTGAGAGAATAGGCTAATTGGTAAAAACCGTTGTGTTCAATGTCAAGTAGCCTAATAGGTTTCCTTAACATTTATTATGATGAAGGAGTGCAAGAGATACGTGTCTGTTGGAAGTTGACAATTGGATATTTGAAGTGTCTCACCAAGTGTTGAACTGTAAAAAGACAAAGCAACATAAAATACAGCTTTTGAAGGGTGTGTGAAGGTTACCAACCGCTAGTGAGGGTTTGTTATCATCATTAGTGAGCAATTGACTTTGGCAGTGGATGACAATTAGATCTGATGACTTGAAGCTGTGAGTAAAAGCGCATTAAAATTTGATATTTTAAGGATTTTACCCTTTCAAAACTTTACTTTTTTGCTTTTAAAAAAAAAAGAGGACGGGAATGGTTACAGCACATAAAACAGAGGATATATTTAAGCTTATATCTCCTATGTCAGTGGTTATCAAACCTGTCCTGGAGGACCCCCAGCCCTGCACATTTTGTATGTCTCCCTCATCTATCACACCTGATTCAACTCATCAGCTCATTAGTGGAGACTGCAAGACCTGAAGTGGGTGTGTCAGATATAGGGAGACATACAAAACATGCAGTGCTGGGGGTACTTCATGGAGAGGTTTGAGAACCCCTGTCCTATGTGAAGCTCACCTCACCATAGCTCAACATTAACCCCTATGCCACAGCTCCAACATGACTTTTCTACCATAGACCGCCTTGTCTGCATTTAACAAGGCAGCCCACTTTAAGTGACATAGGTATTCGCATTTTAAACCTGTTCCTTCACCCACACAACTTCTTCAGCCAAGCTTGTTAAGACATATTCTACACTTTGTATAGATGTTTCAGGTCGGCCTGTCCTTGCCACCTCAGACTAGAAGAGTTGTTCCTTTGCAGTAGTGATTCAGACTCCCCACAGCATACAGTCTCTCTCTTTCTCTCCCTCCTCTAATTAAGATGCTCCTGTGGGCATGCTGCCTGCATTACTGTCTAAGCGCTCTTCCCTCCCCTCTCCTCAGAGAGGGAAGCTACATTGTCTGCTGTTCACACAGGTTATGCCTCGAGGAGAAAAATCCATTCCTGGGACAATCGCTTTGAAGACACTGCAATCAATTAGATCTTTCCTAGCAAGAATTCAACGAAACAATTAGATCTGTTATGTGGTTACATTTTTATTTCTTCTGATGTGGACTCGATATGTTGAATGACGATGGTCCTAGATATTTACTTGCCACACATGAGGAATTTAAAGTGAAAAATCTGTCATTACTCACTCTCATGTCATTGCAAATCTATATGCTTTTATTTTTAAATGAACGCTATGTAATTTTTTTGTTCAGAATGTAAAGATCGATATGAGCCAGTACATCCATCTTCTGAAACACGTTTTTGTTTTGTCCTGAATTGCTATGGTATGCCTATAACAAGTGTTTATATTTGGGCGATTTTAGACTGCTTTACCTGTGACTCGTCATATACAGAACATAAACAGAGCGAAGCAGCTACAAGACATATGCAGTTTTGGCTAGAGCCATTAGCATTTTCATTTAATTATTAGTACAAAATGCAGTTTTAGTGTCAAATGTTGAGATCAGATACTTTCGAGAGTTTTTAATGACTGTTTTTTTAGAGAGTTGGATTAGATACAGTCAGTTGTCTTTATCTATACATTCAATAAAAATATTAAACAAATAAGAAGGTGGAAAAATATTTGGTAACACTTTATTATAGGGACCAATTCTAACTAGTAACTAGTTGCTTATTAGCATGCCTGTTATTAACATATCGGCTGTTTATAAAGCTTATAAAGCTAAATACTATTATAAATGCAGTGTGTGTGAGACCTGATGAAAAAGATCAGAATGAACATTTATATATTTGTATTAAATCTTAATCATTATTCTGTCATTTTTCATTCACGTCATTTCACTGTATGTAATTCACATATTCATGGCAAAATTCGTAATACATTTTCAACGTCACGCTGTCAACGCGTTGTACTGTTTAAGATTATTAACGAAGAATGTGTATTTTATATATATATGTATGGTATTCTTTGTAAAGAACCCATATATGGGCTGATACGATATAAGGAAGGCTATGTAAATGAAGCATAAACATTTTAATGCGATTTTGGACCCATATCTGGGTCCGCAGAGTTTAACTGGTTTTAATACTGCTCTTATGAAAATTAACCATGGTATGTATAACAAAACTGTGGTAATACAAATGGAAATCAGTACACGGAAAAAATTAAATAAAACATGGTTACTACATATTTACTATAGTAAAAACATGGTTAATTTTTGTACAGGTGTTTATCAGTCAAATTCATTTAAAAAATGTAAACGGGTATGAAATATGATCAGTAAGAGAAAAACATTGTTAACCCTTTAAGAGCACAGTAACATTGCTTGATTATTGATCATTTCTTGATTAATTTAAGTCGAACATGTTTGTCAATTCTTTGTAATTTGATAACTCACTTAATTCTTAAATTTGCTCCAACTAATTCACTAATTCAGTTGTTTTTATTCACTAAAAACAAGTAGCTATTGTCACAAAATCATGTTTAGCATTGGGGATTTAGTAGTCAGACTTTTCTTTTTTGGAAACTTTACAGATGTGGTTTCAATGGACTGCATAAAGTTTCCTAAAAAAATTATACTTCTCTGTTACACAGGGGGAAAAAATAATAAAATAATTGCATGCTGGATTGGAACTTTGTGAGGGTGAATAATGACAGAATTTTCATTTTTTTGGTTAAACTATTCCGTTAATTACATTTTCTTTGGTTTCTTCTTTACTTTGGAAATGTGTTTTTTGCCTTAAGTCATCCAGCTCAGAAAATAAATTGTGTGACATCATCTACTTGGTTGTTCTAATGAGAGAGGACTGTATTCCACAGCTGCTGTTAGTTGAAACAAAACATTTTCTTCCTTTTGATTAGTTTTTTTGCTCATTACTTATGGTTTGGCAGCTAGTTTCGCTTTTTATGATAGAGTGAGAGGTACTGTAATTTATACCATTGTCCTGAATAAATACCATGTTCATTTAATATTGTGTATACAGTACATGGTTCTCCGGGATACTTGAAAAAATATCATGGCACTAACATGTTAATATCCAAAAAGGCAAAATAATGCCATGGTAATTAGTCTTATTGTTTTTTTGGACTAAAACACATATGCCTCAGGAGTCATATGTTCTGTAAAAATACATCTGTTTTAGAGCATGAGAGTTAAAGCTGTGACACTTACATCTTCTTTGTTTATGTTCTTCAACATGAAGTAACTGCAGACATTTCAGCTGCACACTGACATGGATTTAACACAACACACAGTTGCACAGAACGCAGTAAGCTCAGTTCAGACAGAGAGAAAGAGGGACCTGGTAACAAATGTATTCCGACTTAGCTCACCTTTGATGTCAGTCCCACAAATCCAAGGTGCTTTGAGCACGTCTGTCCTTGAAGTCGAAGCAGAGAAGAGTCCCTTGTGGGAAAGATATTGTAATCCTTAGCAGAATAAGAATAAGCGTGTTGAAGAATTGTTTTGTTGAAAGAGTTTCAGAAATTACCCCTGAGTCTCTCAAAGATCATAGAGAAATAAAGAAAATATGATAGCGAGATGAAAATATTACCCCATATTTTTAAGTTTTTAAATGGGTTCGCCTAGGTCAGTCTGCCTTTTAAGGTTCTGATGTTGATGTTCAGATAGTTTTGACTCAGAAATCCAGTTTTTGATGCCTGTACTTTCCCTGCATGGATTGAGCATACTACTAACCCGAAGATTCATAGCTGAAGAAAAACCAAACTCAGTGCACCTCATTTTTAAGTTTTTAAATGGGTTCGCCTAGGTCAGTCTGCCTTTTAAGGTTCTGATGTTGATGTTCAGATAGTTTTGACTCAGAAATCCAGTTTTTGATGCCTGTGCTTGGATTGAGCATACTACTAACCCGAAGATTCATAGCTGAAGAAAAACCAAACTCAGTGCACCTTTATTGTTTATTTGTTTATAAGCAGTAACTGAGACCAAAGATAGGGAAGCATGGAAGGAGTCACTTGCATGAGCATCCCTGCACGTGTCCCACCAGGACACATCTCTGACCAAATTCCTTCCTGAATAGAGGTTCGGCATTATGCACACCCTAATTTGTGGAATGCTTATGAGTAAACACAATGCCGTGGCATTACTCTGTAACGAGGAGAAGAGAAACTATTTATAACTCTGAAGTAAACAATCCACAGCCACACATCCCAGCTCTTCATATTCTCAGCTTGAACCCTGAGGGGGGGAGTGTGTGGTTGCACCGACTCACTGTTGTAATATGTAAATAAACCTGCTAATGATGCAGCGTGGATTGGCCCCATCGCATGTGTTTGATTCGTGTGTGTTGTCGTCTCTCTCTTGCAGCTGCTGTATCGAGCAGAGATTCTTGGGAGGAGAGCTCCAGTTCCAGTCAGTCCTCTCTAACAGCCTTAACCCTCACGTCCACACGCTTCCTGACTGACTGCTCAGCTGACATCAAAGGTACCCACCCAACCCGGCTGTCTGATTTTCACTTTCTCCCATTCATTACTGTGCATACTTTCACCAGTTGCACCACTTTATCTGTTCCTTCATCATCATCCCATGAAATTATGCTGAATGTCATGGATGTTTTACTTTTGTATCTTTGATTGCAGATTACTCGTAAAGCAGTTGAATCAATCCATATATAATAATGCATATAAATTAGTTGGATTATACCATATTTTAAAGTGTGTAGGTGAGGATGAGTATTTGTGTGTGTTTCAGAAACAATTTATTTGTTTCTTTGACTGTACGTGTATGCTGGTGTTGAGCGTGCAGATATGAGCGGCCGTTTTCAATTCATTTTCTGTGGGAGATGAGTGGCAGGATCGCACAAGGGATTGTGGGGAAAAACAGCGAAGTGTCATAAAGTTTGAAATGCTCAATTCGATGCAAATGAGAGGCAAAAATGACAGGTGGGAGTCAATCACTGAGGAAAAGACAGTGCCGTCTGTCATAGTTTTTACAATCTGCTGATTGACCCCAACCTTTGGATCGGTAGTATATGTATATAGTGAAACATGACATGGGACTCCACCATTGGTAATTTGGAATTATTTTGGATTCTCTACATGGTACGATGTTTGCTTTCAGTGTACAGTAGACAGTATAACACCCAATATACACTATATTCACATATAATGAAAGTAGTATCAAACCTACAACACTACATTATAGTTTTTGTTGAGTTCTTACATTGTAAAATATCTACTGTAAAAACCCTTAAAAAGGTAAAAGATATGCAACTGCTTAAAGGGGTCATATGATGCGATTTCAATTTTTCCTTTCTCTTTGGAGTGTTACAAGCTCTTGGTGCATAAAGAAGATCTGTAACGTTGCAAAGACTAAAGTCTCAAATCCAAAGAGATATTCTTTATAAAAGTTCAGAGTCAGCCACACCTACCTACCAGATTTTTAGATATCATAAAATATCCTCCATTTTATGGAGGACTGTTTACTGATCCTGGGAGAGTAACGTTAGACTAAAATGCCGGCAGTTCTGACTCACGTAAGTACGTTTTCATTTAAAGGATTTGCCACTGATGATTCAAACGCGAGTTTTGGGCAGTGTGGAGTAGCACTTGTTGTTTGTCATTTCTCTGATCACAAATGTTTACTTGTTTTATGTTTTATGAAACAATAATGTACAGTATGTGGAAAATAATGTTTTTTTTTTACTTTAAACCGCATAAACACATTTCATTACACCAAATACACAAAATAATGTTCTTTTTAGCAGCATCATATGACCCCTTTAAGATATCAAGACTTTTTTATAGATCATTACATCTAAATACAAGTGTATTTCATCTTACTGAGCATGCAGATTTTTTTTCATTTGTTCTATACTTTTTTTCTAAAGCTTTTTGTGTATTCCTAAAACTGACAGTGCAGTGAGACAAAATACATGTCAAAGGTACTACTTTTGAAAAGCTTACTATTTTATGCACTGTTGCTTGCTGCTCAATTGTTTCAGTGATTGTAAGATATTTTAACTGGAAAATTAGACAGACAAACTTGTACAGAATAGAATTTATGCAATGTACCATTATAATCAATTATATTGTTTAAAATGTAGTTCTTGTTTTAGGTTTGTATGCTACATAATGAATATGAAGTGCACATTTTATTTATTGAAATTAATAATTGTGATTGTAATATCAATTCTGAATTTTTTGTGATTGGGACAGATCTTCTGGTCCACTGCACACTTAGCATGATATCTTTTTTTTTTTTTTTTTTTACTTGCCTCTGTATTCTCACAGTATAATCAGTTGGTGAAGATGATGTATAATTCTGTGTGAAATGTGCATACTCTCTGTGTAAATAAAAAAAATGAGGATGCATCCTCTTTGAGAGGCGTCAAAGCATGGCATGCCTTTGATTTTTTTCACTGTACACATAACACACTGTGTTATTTAAGGATTTGGAACCTGAGTGCAACTGAGGATATTCTTCTAAACCTTTCGCTGCTGGTTCATTCAGAAAGGCTCCTCACATTCAGAGTCACTTCAAAGAACAAAGACGAGGAAAAAAAAGGGGGTAAACAATGGCTTTACTTCCTCGTTCCTTCCTACTCCTAGAAAACAAACTTATCTCTTATGCGTTTCATGGTGGAAACTGCTTTGAAATCCAAATTTAAGGCAGTATTGACTATGACAATATAGTTTTTCTCAGCAAAATGATTTTTGAATTTTCAAAGGCAGTCCTGCATAATTAATTAATTAATAATAATGAAAAATTATTCTGGTGGTTTTAATCTGAATGCACTAGTTTTGTCCTGAATACATATAGGTGATTTTATAGGCTACTGTGTCCTACTGAGTTGCTGTTTGTTAATTTCTCAGCTGTAGATTCTGTTTCATAAGTACTGTATATTTGGACACAATGCTCATTTGCATTTTGCACACTATATAGCAGGCATACACAGACTCAAGGTCTGTCTTATGAATTTATTAAACAGAAAATTCACACAGAAATGAAAGTTATTACTAACCCTCATTTTGTTCCAAACCCACAAGATGTTTGTTCATCTTTGAAAGATGAATACAGATATTTTTAATACATCCTATTCATAAAGAGATTGTAAAAGAAATCCATATGAATCAAGCCGTTAAATCCAATTCTTCAGAAGAGACTTGATCAAGATTGCGTCAAGCAAACATGTTTGAGCTTCCATGGACCATATTTTATATGCTGTATGATCAACATTTATATGGGAATAAAAGCCTATATTAATCTATTCATTATCAAACTAATTGTGCCTCTTCAGAAGACTTGGATTAAACCACTCGATTCATCTGGATTTCTTTTCACATTACGAAGTTCTTGAAGTGTCAAAGATTTGGGAGAATAGACTTTTAACAAAGTGACTGAAGTCTCTTAGGTTTCATTAAAACAATTTTGATTGGTGTTTTGAAGATGAACTAATATTTCATGGATTTGGAACAACGCAGCTGTCATTTTTGAGTGAGCTAGCCCTTACATTTTGTGTTTTTAGCTTGGTTATTTAGGTATCTGTGGTCCTTCACATATTTTAAATGATAAGTGTCTTTTGATGTAAATCTCCTGCGCGGATACTCCACAGTGAAGCCTAGACAACTTCTCTAACAGTCTTTTGATTCAAGTGATTTTCCATTCCCTCCAAGGGTTCACCTTTTGACACTCTTTGGGCTTGGAACAAAATATATTAGATTACCAAAAAGCACCGGCCCATCATTCATCATAAGTGCCTCTAGGCCCTCAACCTCTTAGATTGCTAACGTCCCTTTGTTTGAATCTGAGTGATTGAACTTAATGCATCCTTAATTTGGTATCTGAATTTGGTGGAGAGATGCAGATGAGTGTAAAAATGAGATCAGTTGCTACCGAGGGCCTTTTTTTGGTCTTCTTTACTCTTAGCAGGAGCCCCTGGTCCAAAACTAACCTCCCTCTACCCAATACTCTGCCATGATCTGAACCCACAAAACTGATCTCTGAACAGCACCAAATGGCCAATTCTCATTACTCTACAGACCCTGCACACACAGATGGGCCTCAGGTGGAGCTGGACTGGTGATTTATTTATGTTGGACCTCTAGCCCCCAGAGGAGAAATGAGAGGGTTTATCTTTTTGAAGAAGGGATTGGCTGGGGCTAATAAAATGAGACCATTCTCTAATTGGGGGGCGTTTCTGTTCCTACCAGTTTTCCGTCTAGTTGGCCACTCCTCATCCATCTGCTGCAATCCTGCATTAGTATTGCTTTGCTAAGGTAACATTACTCATCCCTTATCATTTTCGCTACAGACAGCTACAGCTTCTTAGTGTTTAGGCCTGTGATGTTTGCTCAGAAATTGTCAGGCCAACTCCAACATTGTGTAGGTGAGTTTTGGATGGTAAAAATGTAGTTTATACTTCCTATGCTGCCTTATATAACCGCCTTTCTCTGTGTTTCATAAGCTTGTATTGTTCCAGGTTTCTTGGGTTAAGATGTAAAAAAATTTTGCACCGTAAACACAATTGTCTCAATGTTTTCTCACCTGAACAGAAGTAAAGTTGATGTTTCATGTGTTTGGCTACATACCGTAGGTGTTCCCCAACCCCTGGTGGATTTGTTGTTGAGGTTTTTTCAAGTCAAGGCTTATAAATGTGCCTCTGCTGCTGCATCTCATCTCTGGAACCACGCAGAAAGCTCCAACTGCGTTTGTAAATTTATTGCACAGCTATTTTTAGCACCAGGGTTTATGCTGCAATGCATTTATCCCTGATGAAAAACACTGTGCCAGCGTGAGCACAGTTCATGTGAAATAAAGCCAGTTCTGCCCATTAGTAATTGTTACAAAATCCTATGTATTGTCATTTTAGTTTTTTTTAATCTATTTTGTTTATTACAGATTTGTCAATTAGCAGGCTCTGTTAACAAAAAGTTACTTAAATCAGTAAGTAACATCATATTGGTGACAGTTTAAAAAGCCTCTTGCGGGATACACAGCTATTTTTAGCACCAGGGTTTATGCTGCAATGTATTTATCCCTGATGAAAAACACTGTGCCAGCGTGAGCACAGTTCATGTGAAATAAAGCCAGTTCTGCCCATTAGTAATTGTTACAAAATCCTATGTATTGTCATTTTAGTTTTTTTTTATCTATTTTGTTTATTACAGATTTGTCAATTAGCAGGCTCTGTTAACAAAAAGTTACTTAAATCAGTAAGTAACATCATATTGGTGACAGTTTAAAAAGCCTCTTGCGGGATTCGAACCTATAACTTTTCAGTTACCAGGAATGTTTTTTAACCACAAGACAAGTCCTTCATTCTGTTAAATGGATTTTTATTTACTCACCCTTATGCTGTTTCAGTCCTCCATGTTTTCTTTCTTCTATGCAGTGAAAATAAATATTGTTCGGATCCCAGTGTTCTTAAAAATTTATTTTTTGTGTTCGTCAGAAGATAATAAGTCATACAGGTTCTGAATAATAATAGGGTGAGCAAATAAAATAATGTTAATAGTTGTACTATCCCTTTAAATTTATCTGCATTGTTGGCAAAATAGCACATTCATCTTTGTTAGTCTATAGTACAATCATTTGATCAGATATTGCTATCAGTGCAGTAAAACCCTTTGTAAGGTTAATGCAGTGTACAGATGGAATATTCCTGCTGGAACAGTTAACTGACAATGAGCGGCCCTTTTTTACCTTCGCCAAACTATTAGCAAAACCAACTCCAAACCAGGACTGGAATGCTTCACTACTTTGGACTATTTTAAGCATAGTCCGATGGACTGTGGTCATGATAAGTGCAGTGGGCATGTCTGACATGCCTGTCATTCTTCTGCTGATACTTAGAGAGGCAGGGACCGGTTTCCCATCAGCTCCTGAACTCCCTGAAATAGGGAGTATGGGACAGGAAGCCTCTGTAATCCTAAAGCAGGGGTTCATCACAATAACGTCTCATCATCATAGCTCAGTTAATCCCATGATGAGAGCGCCGTGCCCTGATGCTGTAAAGATTTTGATAGCTGCTCTTAAATTAAGGTTTGGGCAACCTCTTAACATGTTATTTTCTTTCTGTGTGTAATTTTGAATAGTACTATTACTGTAGCACTAAAGCAGTTCAGATGTAAGTCTTGAGTAGTAAAGCTTTCGAAGGTGTATTAGTTGGCGAAATTAATAAATGGTGTTTGCTAAGGAAAGTCACCATTTCTATTGTTCATACTTGGAGTTAGGGATTTGACCAAACCCCTTTGGCATGTAAATCATCCTGGACCTTTTGGGATACAGATATGAATGATACATAATTCTGCTTTTTTTTAGGAGGAGTGAGCTATTGACAGATTTGGACAAAAAAAAGGCAAACAAAAAATAAAAAATCTTTTAAACTTGCACTGAAGGATGGATCCAAGCCAGTTCCTGATTCAGTTCCTGAATTTGAATTGAGGTTGCAGGATGCAGAATTGTAATTAGAATTTGAAAGCATGGAAACGGAATTAATTTTTAACTAGAAATGCAAAGATTGTCGAGATAAAATTGGATGGTTGGATAGATAAGATGCCACTGTAAGCAGGTAGATATGTTCATATTCAGCTATATTTAATACGTAACATTTTGTAGACCCAGCTGGGAGAACAGTTCATTTCTCATAAAAGGCTAAAAGTTATCTGTTAATCACATCTAACCATTTACATCTCGGATAATGGAAGTTTATCCGTTTTCACATTGTCGCCACATTTTTATTGACTTCAATTTTTCATGATAAGCTATCACATTTTTGTAAACGTGTCTTATCTAGCAGATAAATTTGATCTTGAGTTATTTTCCAAAGGCAAGAGCAACAGCAGAGGCAGATCGGCTCCCTTTGCTAGACCTTGTGCAGTCGTTCTTTATACCCAGAAAAAGACTGTAGTACAATGCCTTGCCGTTAGAGCTGTGTCAGAACGGCGCTTAAGATAAATAAATGATCAGCCAGAAACAAACATCAAAGTCTGTGTGTGTACTGTGCTGCGCTTCAAAGGGAATAGGACCTTCACACCGACTGTTCTGCAGAGAATAGTGTGTTTGTGTTACTGTGTGTGTGTGTCCATTTGGGGTTTTGGTTTAATGGAGAGCGAAAAACAACAACTGTATAATGTTCTTAGTAAATATTAATCTGCACCAGCCCCCTTTTCCATCCCATACTCAGTCTGGCCCCCTTCGTCTCTGTACACCTGTCCCCTGACAGCCCAATCCAATCTACTTTGCTCAAAGTCAGCGAGTGAGGTTTCAATAGTCATCTATCATTCTCTAGCATCTTCTCATTCATTTCTTTATCTTCATCTTCTTTAAGTCCCCAGGAAACAGAGTAGATTCTGTCTATTATGTTTATAATGTCAGGGTGTTATCTAACCTGTGATTTCTTCTGTCTTTCTTTCCCTCTGCAGCCAGCTCTTGCTCTTGCTCTCTCTCTTTGCCTCCCGCTGGGCACATCTCCTCCCGTCTGTCCTTATAGGGGGATGTCTGTCCTCTAACTGCCTCTCTCTCCACTAACTGCTAGGTGTGTATGCAGGTGAACTGTGTATGAACCATGCCTCAACCCTAGGTTTTTTTTCTTCTTCTTAATGCTCTATGTGAAGCTTCCATTATCTACATTTTGTTACCTTTGACAGTGGGAGAGAAGTCCGAGCTATTGTGCATAGCATGAATGATGTTATCATGTTGATTTAGAGTCCAGCATGCCTGTATTGTGTCGATGTGTGGTGAATTTTAGTCTGAAACTATAGCGAGTATGTTTTGTGGCATATGCATATGAGTTTTGGCTATTTATGATTGTTGTATGCAGAAAGTAAAGTATTAAGCTTCCCATAAAGGAATTGCTGCTCATCGTACAGTGCAGACTCTTCATCTGCAGCATTTGATGCATGGATACTGTTGCAGTGTTAGGTTTTAGGGTTACATAGTCAGTATTAAAGGAATAGTTAAGCCAGAAATTAATATTTACTCATCCTCATGTCATTCCAAGTAAGTATGACTTTATTTCTTACGTGGAACACAAAAAGAGAAAGCGAAAATGAATGGGGACCAGAGGTAGTTGTCAACACGACTTGTGCTATTTTTACTGGTGTTATGTGGTCATTTGATAGCTTATTTGTGTGGGGAACATGGGCGGCACTAAGGGTGGGCTTCCGGACTTAAACATAAAACTCTAAATGTTTTTTACTCTTAGCGAGTATTAGTTTAGAAGTGCTCATATAAACAGTCTTATAAACACAAACACTACTAGACTAAGTATATGCATCTACAATGCACTCCGGACTATGGAAGGCCTAAAGGGACAAAACCTATTTATGTTTTTCTTGTCTTATTTATTTATTCGTTAGAACTGTGTTTTAAAAGTAAACTTTTGATTTAGTTTTATCCCTAGTAAAAATTATATCTTGTCGTTTTTGTTTTTTTTGTAGTATAGAATATTCCAATATTTAGCCCTGAATATCCCCTGACCCTATAAGTTGTTCAGTTCTTTGCTTTCAAAGCGCTTTTAATGGAAAAGAGACATGCTGCTATAAATAACTTCTTTTTATGTTCCATGGAAGAAAAAAAAAAGTACAGAGAGAGTGTAATGTTAAAAGAATTTAAATTTTTGGCTGAACCGTCCCTTTAAATGGCTATTTCTTTTGTCCTGGATCCTTCTCTCTCCCCTATTTACCCTGCCCTGTAATCAGCATATAATTTTGAGTGCTGCCATGGAAGAATATGACGTGCCGTCAGCCGCCAGTATCCTGGCATCAGTCAAAGAGCAGGAGGCGCGCTTCGAGCGTCTGACCAGGGCTCTTGAAGAGGAGCGCCGCAATGTCTCCTTACAGCTGGAACGCGGCAGTCTGCCCTCTGATCGACTGGTGGGCGGCACCACAGGCGGGAGCAACCAACCGCTGGCCTGGCAACAGATGGTCATGCAGGTAAACCATTCCAGCTTGGCCAGTCATGCGTCAGTGTGTGTGAATGAACAAAGCAGCCCTATACCTCGTCTCATGCTGATGGTGCATCATTTCCATTGTTTTCATGAAATCTGTATCTCATTTAGCTTGAGCTGTGTTTGGCTGTGCTGAGCTATTGCTCTGGGTGTTGTTCTGCAGTGACTCATCATCTGTGCTTAGGATGAGTTGTCTTTACACTGATTTTTTCTTCTCATCTCTGTCCACCACATGCTTTTTCATATTATCTCATAGACCCTAACGTTTTCTTTGGGTTCCTCATGGCGCTAAGGCAAATGTGTGTCTGAGGCAGTGATGTTATAAGGATGCCTTCCTAAAGTCAATATGAGAGGAAATAAAATTGATACCATTGCAGTTTTACAATACAAACTTTATTTTAAGGTCCAATTCTCGCTATTAACAAACCATTAACTATGACTTTTGTCTCAATAAACTCCTAATTTGCTGCTTATTAATAGTTAACAATAGGTAGTTGTTAAGTTTAGGTATTGGGTAGGATTAGGGATGTAGAATATGGTCATGCAGAATATATGCTTTAGAAGTACTAATAAAAAGCCAGTATGTTAATGCTAATAAGCAACTAGTTAATAGTGAGAATGGGTCCCTATGCTAAAGTGTTACCAAAAAATTGTTCACTCGAGTCGAAGTAGTAGGGAGTTACAAAATAACAAATTGTAGGTCTATAAACAAGCTTCTAGAGTGCCACATTTTGTTAGATTTTTTACATTTATTTACTTTTTTGTTTGAGAAAATTGGATTGCAATCTAAAAGATGTAGAAAGAAAAATGTAAAAGGCTAAAAACTTTAATTGTTGTAGTAAATAATTTTTCTGTTAGGCCTTTTTGGTGGGATATTATTATCAAATCATTTATTTCTGACTGACTCTGGAGGTGCATATGTAGTGTTCCTTCATCGTCATCATAAAAGGGTGAAATATTTTGACTCTGCATTTGTGTTGAACTTTTTTGTTTTGTAAATCCAGTTACAGAAAAGTGTAATTCTCAAAGAAAAAAGCCAGGTCCCTTGCCACTGCTTAGACTCTGATTATCTGTCTCTTCCATTAAGTGTTTAGCCTGTATGCTGCCCTCACCTGCCCATAAAGCTTGTGTGTTTTACTCCTCTCTGCCTAACATGACAGCTTGAAAATTAGCTTGCACTTTCACATGTTGGTTACCGTCAGAAGGCCTTGCATGTCACAGAATCGGTTTGCCGAAACTGACTGGTATCTTCTGTCTAGATGTCTGTCTTTATATCCTGTGTCACTTCCTTTCTCAATGAGAATGAATGAGAATTAAGCTTAAAGATCACAAACCGCACAGTGATTAGGATCAAAAGCTGGTGGATTTATGTCGCTGATGTTCTTACCAGAGGTGATGTTGCTGCTGGTGTTAGCTATTGTGGACAAGTGTAACCTATATACAGTTGTGCTCATAAGTTTACAGTTTGCAGAATATGCAAATATGTTAATAATTTTAACAAAATAAGAGAGCTCATGAAAATTGCATGTTGTTTTTTTATTTAGTACTGTCTTGAATAAGCTATTTCACATAATAGATGTTTATATATACTCCACAAGAAATATATTTGCTTAAGACGCATAAGGGAACAGTCCAATCACGCCGTGTTAATGTAGTGGAACGACTTAAGGTATAACTTCCATAAGCAACCAATGCTTATAGAGAAGTCAACAATAACCCAAGGCTAAAACGGGCTGAGCTTTCTAGGTCACACCCAGCCTGGTTAATCGTTCCAGAGTATCCCCGTAACTTCGACACCCAGGGGTCGAGAGCTCACAGGTGAACAATGCCAGAGAACTTGGGCGCGGTACAGCCAAGGGCTCTCTATCATGTCCGTTTACGCAGCACGTGCTATTTCAAGCGGAAAGGACCCTGGCCTGTAAGGCCGGGACTTCCAGGTTATAAAACGGCCGCCTCACAAATATCTGCAATGGACACACCACTGGACCATGCCCACGACGAGGCGATGCCTCTAGTTGAGTGGGCCCATAGTCCAATGGGGCATTGGAGGCCCAAGGAAGAGTATGTTAGCGAGATGGCATCTACTATCCATCTAGAGAGTCTTTGCTTCGCACTTCCTTTCTCAATGAGAATGAATGAGAATTAAGCTTAAAGATCACAAACCGCACAGTGATTAGGATCAAAAGCTGGTGGATTTATGTCGCTGATGTTCTTACCAGAGGTGATGTTGCTGCTGGTGTTAGCTATTGTGGACAAGTGTAACCTATATACAGTTGTGCTCATAAGTTTACAGTTTGCAGAATATGCAAATATGTTAATAATTTTAACAAAATAAGAGAGCTCATGAAAATTGCATGTTGTTTTTTTATTTAGTACTGTCTTGAATAAGCTATTTCACATAATAGATGTTTATATATACTCCACAAGAAATATATTTGCTTAAGACGCATAAGGGAACAGTCCAATCACGCCGTGTTAATGTAGTGGAACGACTTAAGGTATAACTTCCATAAGCAACCAATGCTTATAGAGAAGTCAACAATAACCCAAGGCTAAAACGGGCTGAGCTTTCTAGGTCACACCCAGCCTGGTTAATCGTTCCAGAGTATCCCCGTAACTTCGACACCCAGGGGTCGAGAGCTCACAGGTGAACAATGCCAGAGAACTTGGGCGCGGTACAGCCAAGGGCTCTCTATCATGTCCGTTTACGCAGCACGTGCTATTTCAAGTGGAAAGGACCCTGGCCTGTAAGGCCGGGACTTCCAGGTTATAAAACGGCCGCCTCACAAATATCTGCAATGGACACACCACTGGACCATGCCCACGACGAGGCGATGCCTCTAGTTGAGTGGGCCCATAGTCCAATGGGGCATTGGAGGCCCAAGGAAGAGTATGTTAGCGAGATGGCATCTACTATCCATCTAGAGAGTCTTTGCTTCGTACCTGGAAACCCTTTGGTGGGATTACCGAAGCTGACAAAGAGTTGTTCCGATCGTCTATAGGGAGCGGAACGCTCAATATAGATTCTCAATGCTCTGATGGGGCAGAGCAGAGATAGCTCTCTGTCCTCTTCATTTGGAGGAAGCGCGGAGAGCATAATGACCTGTGCTCTGAACGGAGTGGAGAGCACTTTAGGTATGTAACCGTGCTTCGGTTTCAGGACAACTTTAGAGTCGTTAGGCCCGAATTCCAGGCAGGCAGGGCTAGTTGAGAGCGCCTGCAGGTCCCCTATTCGCTTTACTGATGCTAGTGCTAGAATCAGAGCAGCCTTCAGCGATAGCGACCTAATGTTGGTGGACTGTAGCGCTCGAATGCGGGGCCCTTCAGGGCCCTCAGCACAGTGGGCAGGTCCCATGAAGGGACGGTATGGGGATGAGGTGGATTCAGCCTCCTTGCACCCTTCAGGAAGCGGATGACCGCGCTATTTCTGCCCACCGATTGACCCTCAATAGGGACATGAGAGGCTGCTATAGCCGCCACATAGACTTTGAGCGTGGATGGGGAGTGACACTTATCCAGCAGCTCTTGTAGAAATGACAGCACCTCTGCTAATTCGGAAGTGAGAGGGTCTTTGCCGTGGTTTAAACACCAGGCGGAGAAAAATGACCACTTTAAGGCATAGATGCATCTCGTAGACGAAGCTCTAGCCTCCTAAATTGTGTTTAAGACTCGCTCTGGGAGGCACAAAGGCTCCCGTTGAGCGGCCAGAGGTGCAGGGCCCATAGGTCAGGCCGAGGATGCCATAATGTCCCGTTCGCTTGAGAGAGGAGATCCCGTCTCAGGTCAAGGGGCCGCTATCAGTAGCTGAGTCAGCTCTGATAGCCACAGCTGGTTCATCCAAAGGGGGGCTACCAGGAGAACCCTGTGTTTTTGTTCCCTCAGTGAGAGCTGTCTTCTGAGGCGAAGAGGTCTACCTCGGCCTCACCGAAGATCTCCCAGATCTTATGAACCGTTTGCGGATGGAGCGTCCACTCCCCTGAGGGGACATTGCTCCTTGATAACATGTCTGCTCCCCGGTTCAATTTGCCCGGTATATGCACTGCCTTTAGCAAGCGCAGGTTGGGTTGAGCCCACTCTAAGAAGCGCTCCACCAGCATGAAGAGGCGCTTTGAAGAGAGGCCTCCCTGGCGATTTATCTAGGACACAACCGACATGTTGTCCGATCAGATTAGCACATTGTGCCCTTTCAGGACTGGCAGGAAGAACTGACAGGCTCGACATACTGCTAGCATTTCCAGGCAGTTGATATGGAAGCCTTTTTCCGCTGCCATGAAGCCCAGCATCCTTTGAAATGCTTTGAGAGGGTGAGAGGTACCGATCTTGAAAGAGGTCGCCAGCCTTCGTATGGCCAGAGCTCGTTCTGGCGTGACTACAGCTTTAATTTGGGCTGAGTCGAAGATTGTTCCCAGGAACGAGATTCGCTGGCTGGGAAGCAATAAGCTCTTGGCAAAATTGACCCTGAGTCCCAGGCACTCCAGGTGGCTGAGGAGGAGGGCTCTGTGAGATATTAATTCTGGCTCCGACTGGGCCAGGACGAGCCAGTCGTCGAGGTAATTGATAATACAGACTCCCATCTGTCTCAGAGGGGAGAGAGCCGCATCCATGCACTTCGTAAAAGTGCGGGGGGCCAGGGACAGGCGCTGGGTCCTTGGCGCTTAGGAAGAGGGTAGCGTCTGGCTAAGCGAGAGCATCCCCGTGTCTGCTGCGCTTTAGCGGGCTAAACAGTGGGGGCGGCAGGTGCTGGTTTCGCAGGCTGCTGAGTCGGCGCAGATTTTGGGCGAGCTGAGGCAGCAGCGGAGCTGGAGCGCTTGGGCAGGAAATGTCGCATAGCCTGGGACGATTTCTGTGCCTCCGTGAAGCGTTCAGCGAATCCTTCGACCGCTGGGCCGAAAAGACCCTTGGGGGAGACAGGAGCATCAAGGAAGGGGATCTTATCCGCGTCCTTCATATCCGTCAGCATCAACCATAAATGGCGCTCGAGCACCACAAGGCTGGCCATCGATCTCCCAAATGCCTGGGTGGTGGTCTTGGTGGCGCGTAGAGCCAGGTCCGCCGCGCTCCTCAGATCCCTGAGGGTAGCAGGATCCAGGCCAAACTCGGAGGATGTGAGGATTTTGGCCTGGAAGACCTGGAGGACTGCCATAGAATGAAGCGCCGAAGCCGCCTGTCCAGCTGAGGTGTAGGCGCGTCCAGCGAGAGCTGAAGTGGTCCTACACGGCTTAGACGGGTGAGCGGCCTTCGCTCTTCAGCTGATGGCCGTGGGCGGGCAGAGATGCGCGGCCACTGACTAATCTAGGGGAGGTGGCTTATCGTACCCTTTTTCTTCAGCGCCATCGATGGAAGTGAGGGTGGATGAAGAGGCAGTACAGAGGCGGGCGGAGTAGGGAGCGCGCCACGATCTGGTGAGCTCGTCATGGACCTCCGGGAAAAACAAAGAAGTACGCTGACGATGGGCCTGGCGGCGCCCCGGCAGGAACCATTCATCCAGATGGCTGCGAGAGGGCTCCTCTGGCGGGGACCACTCTAAACCCAGCTCTTCGACCACCTTGGAGAGGATACGGAGAAGCTCTGTATCCGTCCCATCTTTGGTGGCGCTGGGCGCGGATGATGGCGAGGGGGTGGGGTCATTCTCCGAGCCCAACCGGTCCTCTGCATCCGATGCTGCTAATAACATGCTGTCATCGAGCAGCTCATCCCCACTTCCCCCGAATGAGATCAGGTCGCTTGCACCAGCAGAGAGACGCTGATCAGACCGGGAGAAAAGGATGGAGGAATACTCTCTCTGCGGCGAGAGTGAGGCATGCAGGATCTGAGCCGATCGCTCGACCCCTTTGCCCCGCTGTTTTTTCCTCACAGGTCCCTGGGAGGAAGGAAACGGGAGGGCGTGGGGGGCGGAGTCGCTCTCTGAAAAGAAAGTGATCCGTGTGTGGACAGAAGCGAGACTGAAGCTCTCGCAATGAGAGCAATTAGCTCCCGTGAGCGCAGCTTCCGCATGGTATTTCCCCAAGCAGGAAACGCACTCCGTGTGGCCGTCATCGGCATGCAAGGGGGACCAGCACGAACCGCAATAATGGCGCAGCATTTGCAACAACACCAATGCTCTTTTAGAAGCTCCTTTAGAAGTCGCCGGATGGCGGCAGGGGACCGGAACTGCTGCGTCGCTGGAGCGGCAGAGAAGCAGGTCAGCTGAGCTGAGAGGTCCCGATTCCAGCTGCGAAGGTGTGTCAAACGGCGAGCGGCTTCGGATCAGCTTGAGACGTAGAGTCGTCGCTGAAGGAGAAAAATCTGAGAATCCTGTGGCGAGCGCCTGCTTATATAGCCAGATGCCCGAGCGCCTGCTTATATAGCTCCGCTGCCGAGCCATTGGTTCGGTTTTTAAGCTCTGCATGAACCAATGGCCGTGCAGTTTCACTGCGTGAATGAAATTGGCTTCAGTTCAGGAGAAAATTTTTTTTTCCCCCATATGCGTCTTAAGCAAGACGCAGTACGAGTGAAGTATCGAAAGGGAACTGAATTTATTAAAAAAATGACCCCTTCAGTTTCTTAATACTGTGTGTCGTTTCCTGGATGATCCACGATGATTCATGATCCGTGCATGAAAAATCCTCCAGCTTCTGCACATTCTTTGGTTTTCCAGCACCTTCTGCATATTTGAACCTTTTCCAAAAGTAACTATGATTTTGAGTTCCATTTTTTTCACACTGAGGACAACTGAGGGACTCATATGCAACTATTACAGAAGGTTCAAATGCTCACCGATGCTCCAAAAGAAAAAAACATTTGGAAACCCAAAGAACTGCTCAGGACCAACGCAGGACTCATGAACAACTGTCACAAAACAGAAAAACAGTCGTGGATCATCCAGGAAACGACACTCAGTATTAAGATTCAAGGGTATGTAAACTTTTGAACGGGTTCCTTTTTATAAATTCAGTTATTATTTTTTCTTGTGGAGTATATACAGGTGCATCTCAATAAATTAGAATGTCATGGAAAAGTTCATTTATTTCAGTAATTCAACTCAAATTGTGAAACTCGTGTATTGAAATAAAAACAATGCACACAGACTGAAGTAGTTTAAGTCTTTTGTTCTTTTAATTGTGATGATTTTGGCTCACATTTAACAAAAACCCACCAATTCACTATCTCAACAAATTAGAATACTTCATAAGACCAATAAAAAAAAACATTTTTAGTGAATTGTTAGCCTTCTGGAAAGTACGTTAATTTACTGTACATGTACTCAATACTTGGTAGGGGCTCCTTTTGCTTTAATTACTGCCTCAATTCGGCGTGGCATGGAGGTGATCAGTTTGTGGCACTACTGAGGTGGTATGGAAGCCCAGGTTTCTTTGACAGTGGCCTTCTATATATATATATATATATATAGTTCAGCTGTTATGGTTTTAATTAATATAAATTTATAAATATTTAAAATGAATAAGTGTATGTTTGTCTTTTAATGTTGATATCTTCAGATATTTTCTTTCAGCAGTTTTCTCATGCTTTCATTGTATCAGTGGCTTTTCTTTTTGCCTTATAAATCTCAGTGTTTTATAATTTGAAAATGGTCCATATGTGTGCTGTTTCTTGGAATGTTGTATGCATAATTGGCACTGCTGCATTTGTTGTGGTTCTGCAGGTGCGCCTCATTCATCTTGTGTCTTGTACTCATTAATACTGTATTGGGAGGTGTATCAGGTGTTAATAGATTTGATTCCCAAAGAATAAAAGGACTCACCTCATTCACGTTTTATCTTCGGTCTGTTTACTGAGTTGGAGACATTGATTTATTTCGTTTTTAAGCCTTTATTATTCTTCACAAGGCCTAAAAGGTCACAGAGTGACAGAGGCACACAATAGAACTCCATCAATGGCAGACCTTCCACAGCAACTCTGACACCATAGACAGCTTTTCATTAAAGTAACCAACTGTCTCACGTGTAAGTAATGTTCAGAGGTCGTGACCTAAGGGCAGTAGGAGGAACATCACAACTACTTCTTCCTGGAATCTAGAACACTATTTAAAATTCAGGAAGCGTGCCTGGAGGACTGAAGCTTGGTTCCTGTGGCTGAACTTTGCTAGATCTGTCTAAATGTTTTGAGTCTGAAAGGCCTGTGGAGAGCTTTGGAAGAAAAGTTGCTGCTTTGATCAGTGCTGTCTGTGATAAGACACACAGAGATGGCATGATACACCACTGATCAGGTTCCTCAGTTTTACTGTACAGGTCTACAGGTGTGAGGAGCACAGCTGACATTTTCAGTTTGTTCTGTAAATGTTGAGAAAAGAGAAGTGAAAAATTCCAGGCTCCATTTTAATAAAATATGTTTTACTTATGTTAGATTATCCTCATGGACAGAATGCATATATATCATAATTTCTGTTATTATGTGTTATTATTATTTTAAATGTACTGTAAGCCAAATTATCTAATCAGTTCATCCCAATATGATTTTTATATGGCCTTATTTTTCCCACATGTATATACAGTTCCCTACAATTCAGAAGTTTGGGGTCTTTATTTTCTTGAAAGAAATGAATATTCAGCAAGGATCAATTAAAATGATGTGTATCAGTTTAAATCTTTCATTCAGCAAGGATGCACTGAATTGATCCGTGTTAAAGACTTTTTCAAAAAGCTTACTGACCCAAATAGTAGTCTATGCAATGACTTTTTTAATTGTGCACTGAAAGCAGTCATAGAATATACATACTGGATGTACATTTTCCAGACATACCCTATAAAGCTTGTCCTTTCTTTTTGGGTGTATTTCCTCCATGCCTGTGGACACGTATGGTTAGCCGCAAAACACAAGGAAGCTCGCTGCTGGGAAAAGCCTGGGAGGCCCAGAGTCTTGTAAATCACCTGCTTAACAATGACTTTCTCACCCTCCTCCCACACATATACACAATCTCCCATGCCACCTCGCTTCCAGTGCCATTAGGAAAAGTCAAACCTCTTGTAAAACTATAATTAAAGCAGCAGTGAAACTGCCTGCATTGCTTATTTTCTCTTTCGCACCTCTCATTTAGCTTTTTTTCTACTCTCACACATACATAGTGCTAACAGTTTTTTCTACTCTACTTTAAATTCCAGAAGTTTTCCTTTGAAAATTACAAATGTGACTAAAAATATGGGGCGATCAGAGAATGTGTCACAAGAATGTGGAACATTTGTGTATGCACATGACTAAAAATGTTTTTTTTTTCGCAAATATTGTTATTGAGATGTTTTTTTTTTTTTTGCCTAATGTCTTCTTTATGCCAACAAAATAATGCCATGAAGAAAACTGCATATCTTAGTGAAAGTATTGTTGAAGTTTGCATGCATCAAGTATTTTTCAGTTGTGGTCATTGAAGTTGAATTGCAGTGATATGAAAGCTGGGCACTGGGCAAGTGATTGTCACTGATGTGCTTAAATGTGCCTCACTTAGCTGCTTGGAAGAAGTTACCTGTTGTTAGGTCATACTTTATTTTCAATAAGAAGTGCAGACAGAATGGAGAGTAGAACTGCTGTGGATGAGCGATGAGAAGTGGAGCGTGAAGCTTCAGGTAGTTGCCTGTAAAGCCCATGCAGTATGTCATAAATCAGGATCCACTTCCAGTGATATGGCTATATTTCTTTCATAATACATTAATCCTGTGAGTAATCCCTATTTTTTGATATGTCTGCAGGTGTTAGAAAGGTGAATCTGCTCGCGTGGTTAATAATGCTGGCACACTGAAGGACAGGCGCTCTCATTGAGGAGCGGGAATAGCTGCATTCTTTGTATTCAGAGCAGCTGCAGGTGCCCACAGCTATTCATATTCTACAGAGGGCTGCTCGGACCGCTCTCATCCCCATTCCACAATCCATCAAATGATTAATCCTCTAAAAGCCCTAAAATACATGAAGAACAAAGTTTTCTTGCTTTTTTTCTTTTCACAATGTTGCTTGATCTTTTTTTCTCACTCTCTGAGTATAAATAAGGTCGTGTCCAGCATTTCCCGTGTTGTAATCTGAGTGCTGGGTGATATATTTAATGTCTGTCTTAATAGTTTTATTGGTAATCCTTTACAATCAAGTCCCATCAGTTAACATTAGTTCATACATTAAGTAATACTGGCTAACAATGAGCAATACGTTTGTTACAGTATTTATTAATCTTTGTTAACATTAGTAAAAAAATACAACTATTCACTATTAGTTCTTGTTACCTCAGGTTTATTAAATAATATTAACAAATACAACTTATGATTTTAGTAAGTAACTATGTTGGAATTAACTAAGATTAATAAGTGCTTTAGTATTTATCTTTTATAGTTTTTTGACTAATTTAGTTATCTAATGTTAAAAAATGAAACTTTATTTTAAAGTGTAACCAGTTTATCTAATGGCTTAAAAGTATAATAATAATAATCAGTAGCGGCTCCTGACCGTAAATTTAGGGGTGGGGCAGATTCTGGGTCGTAGCAGTAATATATGAAAAACATTTTGTAAACTTTATATTCTAATCTCTGAACCAGTGGCGTAACTTTGCTTTGAAAAGTGGTGGGGATGCCGCGCAACTCGTTTTGCTAGTTTTTTATTTAATAACCTAATTTACTTGGGGACTGGGTTTAGAGTTGAACAAACTTAACTTTTGCTTTTCAAAAATACATGATGTACCAGGGGCGGTGCCAGAGAGTTTTGAACGCAGGTGCTGAGGGGGTGCTATCATTGACAGAGGGAGCTGGGCAATTCAGGGCTCCAGACTCATTCTTCCCACTGGTCGCTTTTTTGCGATTAACTTTCTCAGTTGGCTGCACGAGCACGTGTTTTTTTTTGCGCTACAACATGCTGTTAATCAATGCATGCTGATGAACTTTTATCGTAGTTTATAGTTATATGGAAAAGAAAGTAGTTAACATTCAACCCATTCTTTTTCATCAGTAGTATTATTTGTGATTTGAATTTTGTGAACAGGAGTTCCTCTTTTGCCATGTTATAAGCCGGGCTTTGGATGCTTTCACTTTCGATTTCACGATCTTGTCAGGTTTTACAATAAAATATAATTGTCTATTTTGCTTACATCTATACACCTTTCACGTTTTAAGACAAAAAAAAAATGGATTCATTATTTTTAATTAAAATGCACAACAACAATAAAACAGTATTCAATGACAAACTAGCTTACAAGACGTTATTAACAAAAACGAATAAGATGAGGCATGGCCTACACGCTGTAGGCTATTAGGCTATATAATGACTAATAAATTACAGAACATTTAGCAAACACGGAGGAATCAAAAAAAAAAAAAGAGAGAGCCTCCATAGCATAAGGTATGGAAGCCTGTTTCAGCCACTGAATAAAAAATAAATAAAACTTTTTATCTCACAAATCGGACTTTTTTTCACAGAATTGTGAGATATAAACTCGCAATTGCCAGTTATAAAGTCATAATTGCAAGATATAAAATCACAATTGCGAGATAAAAACTCACAATTCTGAATTTTTTTCTCGCAATTCTAACTTTTCTTCTCGCAATTCTGACTTTTCTTCTCAGAATTGTAAGATATAAACTTGCAATTGCGAGTTAAAGTCCAATTTTGAGGGGAAGGGACTATGTTCTCAGAATTGCTAAAAGTTTATAACTAGCAGTTCTGACTTTATTTTTCAGAATTGCGACTTTATGTCTCGCAATTGCGAGTTTATATCACGCAATTCTGACTTTATTTCTTAGAATTGCCAGTTTATATCTCTCAATTATGACTTTTTAACTCAAAAAACCCTTCTCTGGTTTAAGAAGCGGTCTTTTACTTGACTTAAGCGTGAAAACCATCAATATTCGCATCATTCAGCACATAAGCACCTTCTGCAATTAATAGTAAACATAACCAAAACAGGTTATTATAATTTTTATATGAAAAATAAAATAAATATAAGGAAAACTCACCCACTTGATTTTGTAATATTCTTTAATTTTGTAGTCCATATGAAAAGGTGCATTTCTATTAAAGGTACGTCCATGTGGAGATGGCGAGTCAGCGTCGGCATTCGGCAACCTCATCTTTGCACTCAGAAAGCACTAGTTTATTAATAAATAATTAAAATGTCTTCTTTTCCCCCGACACGTTCATAATCACTTTGCCAGTGCTTTGAGGCAATTTTTATGCGCGAGCTTGAGCGTGGAATAGGCTCTAGCCTAATTCGTCTGCCTATAGCCTATATTGAAGTATGGTTAATATATTATTATATTAATCAATTTAATATAACGTGCGACTAGTTGACTAGAAAAATCTTTAGTAGAGGGCAGGCCTATACTTCGCACAAAGAAGCTCTCCATTTTTTAAATAAAATGCTATAGCCTAATGACATTATGAAAAGTGCGACAGCTGCAAATCACGTCGTTATTGCACTGCACGAGTTATGCATGCATAAGGAGTCAAATGTTTTTTTGTTTTTTTTATCACCCTAATTAGATTATGAATCAGAATCATAATATGAAGAATGATTTGTTGATTTGGTTGTCCCACCCGTCCCACCCGCAAATTACACCTATGCTCTGAACACATGCGGACAAAATATTGGCAGAGATGTCCTTGCATTATCCTGTGGGTGGTGCGCTAATGTTGATTGACCGGCTCGGAGAACACACATAAAATGCTGTATCATAATTGCCTTAATATATCATTTATCACCTCCAAATGTTAATTTAGAATGTTACAAGTTGTGGAGTAATTCAGGTGAGGAAAGACGATCAAATGTCTATTCTCAGAATAATAATAAAACAAACACACTATAACCATATAAAGGCTATTCATGTGAGCACATTTAAACTAAACGATTTATACTTTGTTAATTTGATCCACTACTCCACATAGAAAAAAACAGACATGCCAACTAGTTACTGACCTGATGCAGACACATAGCTGAAGCGGATTGATATCGTCTTGGTGGAGCGAGGTTCACGTAAGGTAACGTGAAAATAAGCGGCTCTCAATTAGAGTGCACTGCAGTTCCCCTTTTCACCACAGATTTACGTTGCAAAATTGTGGGGCGCTGTTGAGCTCGGGAGGCCTCAGGCACCTTCATGTATCATATATGCCTGCTAATGCCATGCGCTGGATATTAATATATACTGCTTACTTTATGACTTAAAATAGTATCGAAAATCTGACAAATGTTTGTTGCAGAATGCTGAACAAATTTACAATTTATTATTGTTTCAGTTTCACCTGCCCATATAGACGAGTCGCGCCTGATAATAATAATGTATTGTAATTACATTTACATGGTGGATTTAAGGTGAAAAACAGCTAGATTTTTACTTTGCTGTAAACTAATTATATAAAACCACTGTTAACAGTGTTGGGGTTAAAGCATTAGAAGCAACGCAAGTTATGTAATCAGATTACTTTTTTTTTAAGCAACTAGTAGTAACCATACCAGTAGGGTTGCATGATAAATCGAAATGGAATCGAGATCGCGATTCGACAGAAGCTGCGATTGTCATGCGTATCTTTCAGTGAAGCACGGTTCTGTGATCAGCAGTAAATCTCCATCCAAAGGCCAGAGGGCGCTCTCGCGCTGAAACTCCAAATACGCCTCGCAGAAGAAACCTAGAAAATGCCTATCGCTGCAGCTGAATAAACAGAAGATTCAACTGCTTTCATTGATTCAACGTGACTAATAAACACACGACTACGGCAATATACGGTTTATCTGAGTTTGTATTATTATAATTTTCATTAAAATAAAGTATATTTATAATGCAATGCCTTTATCACTGCTTAAATACTATGAAATATGTTGCGTGCCTTATTCTGTGTAAGAAGCCACATCATCTCACAGAAGGATTTATTTCAAACACTCGACTGATGTTATGAAGTGAGTTTGGAGTAAAAATATGTTATTAAATGTGGTATTTTCACATGCTTTCAGATGGAGCAGCATTTACTTCACAGAGCCGTAGTTCACTGAGAAGCTATGCAAACAGCTGTCATTATTGCAAACGATTTCTTCGATTTCATAATCGAGCAATAAAATCGTCTGTGATTTTTTTTTTTTGCGTAACTTGTCAGTGAACTACGGCTCTGTGTAGTAAGTTGTGCTCCATCTGAAAGCACGTGATGATGATTTCCTGCTGATTACAAAACCGGCTTTACTAACAAAATGCGCATGACAATCGCATTCGGTTAATCGTGTAGCCCTACATACCAGCAGGAGTAACTTTGGAACCACTTAAAAGACCAACTGCTGTTCACTCAGTGGATCCTGAACTCATGTGTTTAAAATAAGAATCTCTTGCTTTATGAGACCCCCGAGTCACTCCAGGAATGTGACCCCTTTACTTGGCATGTTCATATATAACCAAACAAGTATGTGTGCTTGACCCTCTTATTGGGAGCCTAAATTGAAACCACTTGAAGTGTGTAAAATGCACGGTTACTTGAAAGAGTTGTTCGGAGGCTTCAACACTGACTTTTAATATAGTGGTTGTATTAAAGTGGTATAGTACCACAGTTTAATCATTTGTGTGCCACAAACTTGTTGATGGGTAACGATCAAAGATATAGCTGATGATTACCTGTATGTTTCTACAGAAATAGGTTGATTTAACAACTTATTCCAATGTATAGAGTTAGAAATGTTGTTTAAAATGACATTTAAACAATGAAAGCAAAAAGTATTGATATTTTTATTTGACTTTCTCCTAAAGGATTAAAATAGTCATCATTCTGTGTGGCAGGCAGCGCATTATAGGATCAGCTAAATTACTTTGTTTTATTCTCCTGTTGTTTTCCCACTGATATGAAATGTGTAATATTTCTGTCTGGTCGCTGGTGGCTTTATTGACTTTGTGTGTGCATGGAAAGACTAATTTCTAGTCTTTATATTTATCCAGAGATTGGTGTGCATGTCCAGACTGCCAGTCGTTTACCTTATTACAAGGGCCTGGTCTATTTACACATGTTGTGTCATAACAAGACTTGATTCGAGCAGAGGACTGGATGATGAGCTTTGAATAAGTGAGTGTTTGGAGAGCAGCTACTGTGTGAGAACGTCGGTATGACACAGTAGGACAGCTCAGACTGAAAGCAGTGGTGTGGAGATGATATTTAATGTTAGTTTGAAGGAGATATCACAACAGTGCGAGATGTAGTGTAGTTAAACAAATAGTTCATAAAAAATTGACATTTTGTCAGTATTTACTCACCTTTACCTGTATAGCATTCTCAAGCTCCAAAATGACAAAAAAGTATCAAAGGTGCCATGAGTTGTGAGGTGTATTCTAAGTATTCTATGTCATGTGATAGCTTTGTGTGAGGAACAAACCAAATTTACATTGTTATTCCCTGATAATCTTCCCCTCCAGTGGGTTGAAGCTGAATAATTGAAACTCAAGAACTGAATTAGTCAAATTCATGAACAAGTCATTCATACCTGTTTTTTTAGCTGGATCAATGGATTAATCGAAAAGATCCAACTCAATAGAGTGATTCTTCGTGGATCTGGCATTGCTGATTATAATATGAACACACCATGGAGAGCAAATTACATTTTCATTGAGTATTTTGGTTTGACTTTAGAAAACTTGGAATATAGAGTCATGTGGACTAGTTTTATGTTATTTTTATGGTGATTGTTGCATCATTTCGGAGCTTAACAACTTAACTATCTTCATTCACTTTTATTATATTAAAAATAATATCCAGGATATTCTTCAGAAATTCACCTTTTATGTTCCACAGAAAAAAAGTAATTTGGGTTGGAACAAGTAAGGTAACTATTGATTGAATTTATATTTTTGGTGAAACTATTCCTTTAATGCAAAATTTTATGCTCCGCATTTTCCCTTTTTCTCTCTCAGGATCTCATTTACCAGATCTGTGTTGTTGTTAAGAACCAAGACTGACATTTTTGTGTTTGATCATGCACATCAAGAGAAACAATATTGTATGTTTATTTCCCAGTCTGCAGTCCCACATTTTTTTGTATTAAAGGGGTCATATGATGCGATTTCAATTTTTCCTTTCTCTTTGGAGTGTTACAAGCGCTTGGTGCATAAAGAAGATCTGTAAAGTTGCAAAGACTAGTCTCAAATCCAAAGAGATATTCTTTATAAAAGTTAAGAGTCAACCACGCCTACCTAAAACGGCTCGTTCTAACACGCCCCCACATGTCTACGTCACGATGTGGGAAGATTTGCATAATGCCGCCCCAAATGTTCACGCAAAGAAAGAAGGCGTAACTTTTATTCTCGCTGTAGTATTGTTGTTGTCGCCATGTGTTTCGTTGTGAAAGCGGAACTACTTTGGTTGGCCTTCCAAAAGAGGACGATATCCGCTTCGTCATGCGTGGAGCTGATGCGTGCTGGTCGCTGAGGAAATACATCAACTTCGTGCTGTCGGCTTTCACCGTGAACGAAGCTGAGTCCAGCCCTGGGTCGTCACATGTGGTTGCCACAAGCCCGCCCGCCGCGCCGTTCTCAAGCCCACCCGCCTCCGCTCACTCAAGCCGGCCTCTGCATACTCTAGGCCGCGGTGTGTGACGCTGCTTCTTTGTGAAAGCGAAACTACTTTGTTTGGCCTTCCAAAAGAGGACGATATCCGCTTCGTCATGCGTGGAGCTGATGCGTGCTGGTCGCTGAGGAAATACATCAACTTCGTGCTGTCGGCTTTCACCGTGAACGAAGCTGAGTCCAGCCCTGGGTCGTCACATGTGGTTGCCACAAGCCCGCCCGCCGCGCCGTTCTCAAGCCCACCCGCCTCCGCTCACTCAAGCCGGCCTCTGCATACTCTAGGCCGCGGTGTGTGACGCTGCTTCGTTGTGAAAGCGAAACTACTTTGTTTGGCCTTCCAAAAGAGGACACGACTAGAAATCAGTGGTTAAGTTGTATTTACAACACTGTTCCAGAACAGTTTAACCCAAATATTCAGATGTGTCTAGCGCATTTTATGGAGGACTGTTTCCTGATCCTGGTAGAGTAGACAACAATGCCGGCTGTTCTGACTCACAGACTGTAAGTGAGTTTTTATATTTAAAGAATTTGCCACTGATGATTCAAACGCAAGTTTTTTGGGCAGTGTAGAGTAGCACTTGTTGTTTTGCGATGCAACGCAACGCGTAAAAAGACAGTATAAGTCATTATAATACGTAATTATGTCCCCACTGGATGCAACAAATGCCTCCTTTATAATGGGTTTGAATGTTTTTGTCTCGTCACTTCGGCCGGACAGGGCATCACAGTATGGCATGGGGTGTAACATTTCCGTCACACGCTTGAGGTATTCAGCCAATCTCAACGCACTGGATAGCTGGCCAATGTTTTTTTAACCTTAAACCGCATAAACACATTTCATTACACCAAATACACAAAATAATGTTCTCTTTAGCAGCATCATATGACCCCTTTAAATATAATCAGTGCTCGTTTACAGAGGTGATGCATTTAAAATGTGATCTTTGCTGAGTCGCCACCTTTGAAAACTTCTAATGATGAAATTCATTACATTCCAAATCTGGGAGTGCTGCAACCCTAAGCAAACATCACACATCCTCTTGAGCAAAAGCCTTCTCAAATATTCAGCACTTATAAATATATTTATGAGATTAAAACAGTTGCATGTATGTTGTGTATATTTCTTATCCTTTCTTGTTTGTTTCATTATCTGTTTTCTCTTTTTGTCTTTCTCTCTGCAGTAGTCCACATTAATCTTTCCCGGCGTCTGTTCCATCACAGTACCTCCTCGGGCATGAGTCCACTAAAACGTTCTGATTACTTTTCAGTTTATTTATTTATCAACACTTTTTCTGTTGACGTGTTTATACTGTTCAGCGACCAAAGGGTGTTCTGCAGTCTGTTTGGTGTCAGACTCTGTAGTAGAAAAAGAAACAAAGTCATTCAGGCCGACTGCAAACAGATTCAGGCTGTTACTGCTAGATAAGACATGATGTTCTTCAGTATGGGGGTGTGTTTGCGCTGACTCTTGTTCGAAGTTTGAGAAGGATTTGGTTTTTAAGTAAAAGAGTGTGTGAGCTCCGAGGTGGAATATTTTCAGTTTTGACAGTTTATTGAAGCATTTCTACTCCGAGTTTGCACTCGAATCTGGAGTTTCTTGGTTAAATAAGTTCATAAAGTTACGTTTGACTGAGACACAGGCTTGTAATTACATATTTGTTGTAGGCCTGTGGTTTATTTTTTAAAACCTAAATCAAGCGTAGCGTTAGTTCAGGCAGGTCACGTTAGTCAATCTCGCATCAGCTGACTCTCAGCTGATTCCCATCTAGCTATAGGAATACGACACCTATCTAAGCATTCATATATAAGGTCCCTCAGTATTATCAGCAGTTTTTGGATTGCTCAATAGCTAATTACCCTCCTCCATCCCCAGCTCCTCCTCTGTCAGTCAGGATTCAGCCTTCTGATTATCCTTTGAATCAGACTAATTCTAAAATGTGTACATAAAATTATTGAACTTTAACGATATCTGCAATACATTTATGTTGGTTCTGTTCAGTTTACCCTGGGGGGTTATTGCTGCTCTCCCTGCTCTCATCCATGCTAGGCTGCATGGATGCGCAGGGAGTTCTTGCCCAGAACAGAACCATACCGCCAATCCAAACTGTATGCTAATTGTCAAACATCTTAGACGATAGTGGTCCTGACAGAACTTTGTGTTAGGCTAGGTGTTCACTGTGTGAGATTGGCATACATTACTGTTGTTGTTTTTTTCAAATGAGCTGTCAATTATTTTAAACATTTGCTTGAATTTGAACACAAAAATTACAATTAACTGATGATTCTGAGGTTTATTAATTTATTTTTATACAGTCACACTTTATTTTTCAGGTCCAATTCTCACTATTAACTACAAGTTTTGCCGCAATAAACTTTAGGATGATTTAGGATTAAGGATGTAGAATATGGTCATGCAGAATATGTGCTTTATAAGTACTAATAAACAGGCAATGTGTTAAAAATAGGCAAGCTAACAAGCAACTAGTTAATAGTGAGAATTGTTCCTATAAGCTAAAGTGTTATCATTTATACTTATTTTCTCTGAATACTGCCATAATATTTATTACGCTACTGTTCAAAAGGTCTGGTGAATGAAATTAAGAAATTCAACATGCACCCTTTAATTTAACCCCAGTATAGGTTAGTGAAGCAGGCAGTTGATTCTAAACTTTATTATCTCCACGAGCACGCCAATGTCCAACAAATAAAAATAGTAGTCCTGTATCCGGGCCACAACCTAAAATGAGTTTGACACCTAGGGTGTAAAGTGCCCATTCCTGAACTCTCCCTCCGTCCGGCTTTGTGTTAAAGCCATTCATAGATTTGGATTCAAATTCTTTCACATTATCAGTCACTGAATGCTGTCTGAAATCATTCTGCAACCTCTTTCCTTTCCCTTCTCATATTTAGCAGGCTGGAAGGACAAAAGGACAAAAGCTGAGAGAGAAAAGAATGGGCTGAGAGAGAGCGTATGGGTTAAAAAAAAGGAAAATAACAACGTTTTGTGGAGAGTTGCCCCCCTCTCAGGGCTCATGCTCTTTTGGCATGTTGGCTGGGTGGAGCCTCTCTCTCTCTCTCTCTCTCTCTCTCGCTCTTTCCACTCCAGCTGCGTCTATCTGTCAGCCCCTTCCCCCTCCAATCCATCTCACCCTTGTCTGCATAGATGCTCGGTGAGGAGAGGGAGAGAATGAGAGTACAAAACTCTACGCTGTGAACAGGGCAACTGCCTTCTGGGAAGATTCTATTCACTCAAACGTGCGCACAGACCCCCCTCTCCCCGTCCTCTACACCCGCCCGCCCCCCTCTCACTTAGTCTACCCAGAGGGTTTTGTTCCAGCACTGGGCAACTTTTTTCCCCCTCCACTTCTCTGTGTGTGAGCTGTTTTGTTTTGGCTCTCTTCAGCCAGATTCCTGAATTTATTGAAGGATTCGTTGGACTGTCTAGAGCATCTCTCCTCATTGTGAAATCATTATTCGCTCCAACGTTTGCAGCATCCTCGCTCGGCGACGGTGGAGGCGGGTTTATTCTGTCCCTGAGAGGATTACGAGCATGTGTTAGAAAGAGCGTGTGTGTGAGAAGGGGAGAGAGAGAGAGAGAGAGAGAGAGAGAGAGAGAGAGAAGACGTAAGAAGACGAGAGACGGAGTATATTCGTGCATGTGACTGTCGGGAAAGGATGGCTCTGTGGCTCTGAGCTGCCTCGGCTCTCACAGGACGTACTCACATAATAAGGAACGAAAGACTGACTGACTGACAGACAGACAAACTCCACTCTCAAGAGAATATTGTTCTCCTCGCGTTTCTCCCAGAGGCTTAACCAAACAGGATTTCCGTGATGCCGGCTGAAGTGAAGCAGGTCAGTTTGGGGATTCACTCGCTCTCATCCTCCTTTCTCTTCTGTTTGCTGTTGATTGCTTGAGTGCATTTGATTTTAAATTATCTCTCAGTTTTCCTGCTCTTTAGTGGTTGGGTTTTGGTTGTGTTGGATGTTAAGTTGTCCCTCAAAATTCCTTCCTTTCATTCTGTTTTACTAATCTTGCATCATAATGTAGAATATCAACACGTACTGTTGTGGTCACATGCTGCGTACTGTCAACATTCAGTATACATCTTTCCAGAGGTGATTCAGATTCAGTTGTGCTCAGCTGTCAATAACATTTTCATAATGTAAAGCAGCATGCGGACGCTTCTAACGATTAATCTGAGGTAAACATGAGGAATCCTACAGGATTTAAAAGAGACAAAATAGTCAGTAAAGTTGATGCAAGGATTGAAGATTTACTGCTTTGCTTCCTCTTCTCCCTCCCTTCCTCCCCAGCACTGGACACATCAGTGGTCAACTATTTGTTTTCTTTGTTTTGGAGCTACCACATTGCCTGGCAAAGGAGGTCAAAGGAATGTTCTTTTTAATCGGCATGCAGGGATTTTCTAAAGACTCGTTCCCGAAAGAGTGCTGTGTCATTCCATACCGTAGAAATGAGCCAGGTCGGACAGTTAGGACATGTGAATAACAAAGAGGTACAGGCTTTGAAAGAAGCAAGCAGTTTTTGTGCTCAAATGGGTTTTGAGCTAATGAAGTTTGCGAAAGACATTCTTACAACCATCCATTTGGCTGCGTTAATCTGTTCATGGCTGTCTCACGGATGATTGCTTCTACATAACTGACACAGGAGAGGCAGCTGTATTTTTTGATACGCAAAGCATAACAAAGTCTGAAGGTGCCGAATTTGTAGCGTCTCCATCCGTGAACCCCTACCTCCACAGGACGGACATTCCTGCCATTCTTTGGGGCTCACTGCATGCTGCATGCAATCTAACCTCTGCTAACCTCAGAGCATTCCTTAAGACTAGCACCTGCGTCTGTGAGGTCAGACGTGTCACACAAGGGCATGGAGATCAAGAGGCTCTGTTTTCGGCTGGAGTGTCTGGCACAGTTGATGTTGTTGTCTGTCATCTTGGTTGTTAGATAAAGCCACTGAGTGTGAAGACACAAGTTCACTAAACAGTTGCACCACTTTTTTTTTATTAGAAGATCTAGAGTGTGGCATCCTGTTTGTTGTGATGCCTAAAGAACATGCTTAACGTCTCAAAACATCTCAAAAAGTCTCAAAGCTTAATGCTTTTTGTTCACTGTAGGTGATACCTTTTTTATTTTTTATTAAAGCAGATTCTTTTTTTTCCCCAACATTTCAAGTTCACCTAAAAATAACAATTCTGTCATATTTTTATTTGCCCTCGTGCCATTGCAAAATATTACTTTTTTTCTACTATGCAATGCAAAATAAATTATTAAATTTTATTTTAGTGCATACAATGAAAGTCAGTTTCAGTGGTGTTTTGGACCCCAGGGACTTTTATTGTATGGACATAAGCATTCTTTACAAAATATTTTTTTCCTTGCTTTTTACATTTTTTTTAACTTGTTGCCAGTCATGTTTTTTATGTATTATATACTGACTGCTTTACAACTGATCGCTTCTGGATGTGCTTCTTCTTTGGTACTCTGCAATGCATCTTGAGTGTGAAGTTAGACATCTCTATAAATGTAACACATTCATGTTCACACATGTTACACACATGAGACCAAAAGTAAATGCCTGCAATGTCTTTCCCTAACCGACATGCACTGCGGCTGGGTTACAGTGACTTCCAATCCAGCTGAGCTTACCGTCCTCAACCCTCAATTACCGTGGGGTGAATCAGCCTGCCCAAGTCTGAGTTAAATATAAACGTCTGATACTTTAGCAGAGGGAGGCAGTGCCATTACTGCAAAGAGATTTACCCTCATCAAAACTGAACCAGCCATCTCTAGACAGAAAAATAATTTCTCTTTCAAAAAACCATTTACATTTCATTTATACTGAGACTATTGACTTCCACAGCAATTGTACGGTGTTTGCTTATCCCCAGAGTGCTTATTTTAAGTTTTGCTGGTATTTCCAGAAGTTATTTGCCTATTTTATGGGGAAAAAATTGAGTGTGGAAACTTCAGTGAACGGTTTTAACCTCCATTAGTTCGGTGGTTCTTTCTATTCCTCTTCATTCACCTTCCTGTCAGGCCTCGCTTTTATAAAGCCTTGGCCATTCACTGTACCAGAGCATGAATCAATATTTGAAAACATATAGAGCAGAAGAGGCTTATTGTGACTGTGAATGATGCTGTACATGTCAATGACCCAAAAGATATCGGAGTAATTGTGCTGGTGCTTATCCAGGCTATCAGGTTTGTTGGGCAGTGGTGGAGTAGGAGGGCATGGCGAAGAGGCTCCAGATGTCCCACTGCAGCTGTGCCGCCCAAATCAGGGCATTTCAAAATCACTGGTGTGACAGAACAGAGATCTGCTCCACCTCTCGAGTGGGTGCCAGAGTTTTGGATGAGGTGATGGCTTTAAGATAATAGCCGGGCCTCCTAACCACTCATCTCCGCTAAGTATCTGATACCCTTTAGATGCCAAGTTGATTTTGGATTAGCAGCCCAAACCACACTTGTGCTGGCTCACGGGTACCTGTATTACACTGGACGTGCCATGAAAGCTTGGCATGCTATCAGGACGTCCATCACACTGTGCCGTCCAGTAACCCAGTTGGCATGCTGACTACGTGCCCGATATAGACCTGCCTTACTTGCCTGCATTTTCTCATGCAATGCAGAGCAGCACCAGCTGACCCTTCCATAACACCCCTGTCAAACTGCCTCTGCTTCTTGGCTGCTCACTCAGTCTCATTCAGTCAGAGACTCATACTGTTCTCACACTCAGTAAGCTGTTTCCAAAAGTGCTAATGGAGAAGATTGTGTGTAAATGAGCTGAATATTTGTTAGCATGAAGCATTTAGCCTCTATACCCCTCGACGGGCCTATAATATCATTACATATTCATTCATTTATCTTTCATTAAGCCGAGTAGAATCACGTATTTATTGTTAGGCCTAAGAACGACATTGTCTTTGACAAATTTTGTGGTGCAAATTGAGACAAATTGTGTTTTTGCAAACTAACTAACTATCTATCTATCTGTCTGTCTGTCTGTCTGTCTATCTATCTATCTATCTATCTATCTATCTATCTATCTATCTATCTATCT
>NW_015505374.1:1004049-1035067 GCF_001515645.1 Sinocyclocheilus grahami
TCTGTCTGTCTGTCTGTCTGTCTGTCTGTCTGTCTGTCTGTCTGTCTATTAAACAAATATATGTTGTGTTAAAATGGAATATAAATATTAAATATTTATAATATAAAAAAGTTAGTAGAAACCTATGTATTTTTTATTTATATACTATTTTAATAGTTCCTTTAACTTTTTTGGCACACAATGTCTATATTGCAATGATACATTTAACATATTATTCTTTAGTAAACTGGTAAAAAGTCTGACTGGCTGGTAAATTTTGTGTTTATTTATGGGCTTCGAGTAACTTACGGTTTGATGTTTCTCAGGGTTGTACCAAAAATGTTTATTTACTGGTCTGTATCATTAACCACCAAATTAGATCACCATAGTAAGTTCTAGATGTGTTGCCGCTTGCTTATTTTCAGCTAAACCATTGCATGGGAACCCAGTCCTCTCTCTCTGTCACACACAGTGGCACCATCATACCTTTCCCGTGCCTGTTTACTCAGCCCCAGTGTCTTGTTTGTTTGGTAATGTTTCTTTTCCTCTAGCTTGTTAGGTGGACCATCCTCCTGTAGTTCTCCGTTTGTATGGACGCTTGTGAAAAAACGAAATAGTTTAGATTAGAATGATAGCGCCACAACATTCCTGTCAGTAAACATAGAGGGCAGAAGTGTGACGCTCAGAACCGGAGACTGTGTTTGTGTGCGTGTCCTGGAGGATAACAGATGACGACACAGGATTAGCGGGAATAGCCCCAGACTGCTATCGCAGATTGCATGGGTTCTCCTATATCTAGCTCTGGCGAATCTCTTCCTCTCACTGCACTGTCCGAACAACTGTTTATGTGCATGTAACAAAGAGAATAAGAGTGAGATGAGTGGGCAAGGTGAAAGAGTGTATATATGGGTAAAAATGCATGTGCAAAGCAGTATTTGTGTATGTCCCCCCCACCCCCTTTTTTAAGAATAACGGCTGTAATTGGCTGGCGGCCAGCCAGTGAGGCCATAGGAAAGAGAGAAAGGTGCATATGTGACACTTTTGCAGGGTCTGCCATGGCAACAGCACTGGCTGAAGAGCCCTCTGCCCCTGGATCTCATGATTAATGACATTGGCCTGCTGGATGCTAGCGGACAACATTGTACCACTGTGTGTTTGCTTTTGTTTCATTAGTTCACTGAGAAAATGGTCGTTTTTTCGGCCCGTCAACTGAAATACACACACACATAACACAGTCCAGTCCGGCTTGGATGATCACGGTAGCTCGCAAGAAAGTGGATGAAGAATTATCCATTGGGGAAAGTGATAGTGACGTCCACGCCAGAATCGATTTTTGTGTTTTCAGCTGTGTAGAAATATTTTTACAACATTTCCTCTGTTGAGAGATGATATGCTGTATGTAAACAGCTTTGACTGAGAAATCCTCTCATACACACTGAAGCTGTTGTAACTGCCCCAGATTGATATATTAACTGTGCTCTGCGTTCTTTAGGAGACATTATCCCACTGTTGGCCGCAAGGATCGATTAAGAGCTTCACTGCAAGTTCAATGCTCCCTCTCTCCCCCCTTACTTTCCCATTACTTCCTTCAGTTCACACTTGTCCTTGTTAAAGTCTTCAGGCTACATTGATGGTAATGTATAGACTGTTTTGTGCCCCACTGATAAGGTAAGAGGCCTTGAGGGGGAGGTCATGTCCCTTAAATCCCGCCCCTGCATCTGCAATATTGTGCTGTTCTAAAGTGGACCACATGGCCTCCGGATGAGTGGCGATTTGTGCCACTTTCTGGTCTGTTACATTTGCAGTTTTCTTTAGGAGGTTTATCTAATGATGTTCTCAAATGGGAAGGTTGGGTTTGGGGGTTGAGTATTGATCTTGAGCTCTTGGTAAAGGTCTTTACTGTTCCAGGACCAGTTTAAGCTTCATTTTTATGAGAAAAGAAATGGTGAAGATGGTCTGTGCTCAGTGAATAAGTAGCTTGCTGGTTCTCCATCATGCCATCTGTCTGTGGTGGTCCTGAGGGATTAATGATGTCTTCTGACAGCTCTTTAGCGTGTGCTAGTCACCACATACAGGCATGCCAGATTAGCGCTAACAGTTTGGGGAGGGGTCGCGATTTCCTGGATGTTTTTTCTGGTTTTGGGAGTTTCATGCACTACAGCATTTTATCGATGTTACTGCAGACATATTCAGATGAATTCAGAATGCGTTTACATTCTGGGGTGCGTTTCCCAAATGCATCGTTAGCTAACTATGGTTGTTAGTTCCATTGATCTCTATTGGTAACGATGGAACTTGCGACCATGGCTGCTTTTGGGGAACGCACCCCTGTTTCGCAAAAACACACATTATATTATATTATATTATATTATATTATATTATATTATATTATATATAAGTGAGTGGTGAATGCAGCAAACTTATGAGTGAGCAACATCATCAGTTTAACATTGTTAAACAGTCTTACTCTGCTCACTCCGGAGAGTTTCTGATAAGTTTTTCCATAAGTCACAGAAACAATAGAGCAAACGAGTTTAACAATAGTGCAGTTCAGATCTGCAGGGTGGAAGCTGTCATATGCTGTTAGCTGCATGTGTTCAGTATTGTTTCTCATGTCATCCATTTCTGCTGTAGATGTATGAGCCGTTTGTTCACACTGGGGTTCAGAAGGAACAATAGTGCAAAGCACAGCGTTGACGCAAGGTTGTTTAATGAACCTTGACTAGATACGCACCTCTGACCGATGTTGCCGGGATAGCTGCCGTTCTCTTATTTGTTCGTTCAGCAGGCTTTTTCATTACCATTGCTCATACTTACTATTAAACTTCAGCTCGGGTTGTTGCTGTGAATGTAATGTTATCTCAAATAGGGCTTGTTGAGTTGGGTACTATTATTTAACCTAGCAGATGATAAAATGGGCAAAAATAATAATAGACATGGCCATATAAAGACTTGGGGGTGGGATCTTTTGACTTGGGGCCACCCAGAAGGCTCTAGCGAGAATCCCTTAGCATCATGGTGGCGACTTTAGCATGGACAAGCATCATAAATCTAGTACTATTTCATTCTTTTGTTTTGTCTCATCCCTTCTGCATTTCTTGTGTTAATGAGGTGCAACATCATGTTTTGCTCTTGTTTGTAAGTTTGTAAGTTTTGTGCAGGAAAGCTTTCATCTCTGCTTCCAGCTATGGATGAAATATCACACGTAGAGATGACACTGAGGAAAAAGCTTAAGATGAAAGAAAATCAGTGCCATGTATAACAAGCATTCTCCCACCAGGACAGAGAGACCCTTCCACCTCACCATATGAGGTTCGAGTTTCTCCACTTGATTGTTTAGGACCTTCAAATGACATTATAGCCCTTTTGATCACAGAGAGGTATGTTTTTTTTAAGGCAAGCCAATCCAATCCACTCGCTTGGCCGTCCAAAATTAAAGGTTGAGAATGTGCCTTGTGTGTGTGTCTGGAGTTTATGTGGGGATGGAGAAGGGCTTGAGTAAGGATTTAGTGTGGATTTGTCAAGCACAGAGTTCAAGAGGCAAACAGCAATATTTTTCTTCAAAATGCAGCGTGAGCAAGATCGAGGCCATGCTGAAGTTCTCAGAGTTTAAAAAAAAAGTAGAGTTCACAGACCTTCACTTTCTCTGTATCATGCTGTAGCACAGAAAGATTTAATCCAGTCAGACCACTCAGACACTGCTGCTACATCCGCTCTCCCTGCTTTAGAAGAGAGAGAGAGACCTAGGTGAGCCATATTGGTTTGCATTACCAAAGTCTTTAAGTGTATAATCCATTCTTCTCCTACACCTCCACCTCCTGCCTCAACAGAGCCCCATATTAAGCCTACTATTCTGTTGGAGGCCATTTAGAGCTAATTTATGCCATAAATTCTGGTAATGGCAGTGCAGAGGGACAGTGTAAATGACCTCTTGTGCACGTCGTGGCCTGCATTAGTCTCGCTTGGCTTAGTTTCACGAGTCACAAGAGGTGCTCATCTCTTTCTTCATGTTCTTTCTTCAGTCAAACACACAGTAGGCTATATAATAGGGCTGTCAAACGATTAGTTGCATCAAAAATAAACGTTTTTGTTTACATAATATCTATGTGTGTACACTCTAAAAAATGCTGGGTTGTTTCAACCCAATGTTGGGTCAAATATGGACTAACCCAACTGTTGGGTTAAATTTTGGTTACATTTTTAAATTAGCTTTTTAACCCAACAGTTGGGTTAGTCCATATTTGACCAACATTGGGTTGAAACAACCCAGCATTTTTTAGAGTGTACTGTGTATATTTATTATGTATATATAAATACACACACATGCATGTGTATATTTAAGAAAAATGTTAAGTTTATATATTAAATATATTTATATATAATATAAATTATATGAATAGAAATATATACATGTAAATATTTTCAAACTATAAAGGTATTCCTTTTTTTCATTAAAAAAAAGAAAAGAAAGCAATGTAGTGTATTGTGTTTGGCTCTGCTGTAATCAAAGTAGGAAACAGAACTTCCCTTGAATATTGTCTATATGGCTTTTTGAGAGCCTTTTCATCATCATGCTTTGGGTCTCCACTTCTGTGACAAAAGAGCACACTGTTCAGGTACATGCTATGTATTGATTGAAAGTAGAAATCCATTTGAAGTATCTTGTTTGGAAATACGTATTAACATACAGTATTCATGTGTAATCATCACTGATACATAAAGGACATATCATTCCTTTGATTCGGCTAAAGAGAGAGGAACCTCTCTAGGAGCAGCTAGAATAAATGTAAAGCTAATGAGAATGAATAATGGATGCAGTTGAAGAGGGCAGAGTAACGTGAGTACACCTCTACCACGTTACAGACAGTCCCAGCAGGCTTACGCTTTCCCACTGGAGGTCTGTGCTAAATGATTACCGCTGTCAGAAAGAGTCTTCTGATTGGTGCACCATACTTGGCACTTGGGAGATTTGCATTACATTCTAATCTGAGGTTAATGGTTATTTTCTAGTATAATTATACTGACCCACCTGATGTACTAACAAATACATCAATCGGTTATGCCCATGTCACTGTAGTTCTGTTTGTTTATTTTTTAGCATGATATTTATAGTCACAAGATCTATCAGTATTTTAAATCAAAAAATTTATAAATATATATAAATATATAAGTAAATATAAAAATAAATAAATAAATAAAAAATACATATAAAATAATTGTACAAATAAATAAAAGTATAATTAAATAAAAGTTACAAATAAATGCTGAAAATAATAAATAAAAAAGGTAATATTTATAAGATATTTATAGTCACAAGATCTATCAGTATTGTAAATCACAAAATGTATGTATTTATATATATATATATATATATATAATTGCTGTGCATTATTCTCCACATATAGCGCGATATGAACCCTAAACACGTTTTGTCAAAAATGCCGGTTTTGTCCACTTTCAAGTCATCGTGAGTGCACATTTTACTGCTGGAGCCGACAAGCGCCCTTGTTGTTTTTGAACAGAAGCCGATAAGTCAATTTTAGCGAATCAGCGCGCTGTATTCAGGTCAGGTGACAAGGCTACGTTCACTTTGAAAGACGTGCTAGCTGAGAGGAGTTTCATCAAAGCTGACTAAAAGTGATCGAGAATGGATAATTTAAACGAACTTGATGAATCTGTGATATCTTCTTCAGGGCGAAAAAGGAAAATAAAAGCTGAAACATTTTCACGGAACCTTGCAAAAGCAGCGCGTTACAATGATGAGGGAAAAGCTCAGTGTATTGCGTGTAATCACATCCATACAGTTTATGATCACAACAACAACAACATTTATCAGGCATCTACATTGTCATCTGAGGAGATTACAAAGATTAAACGAGTGTTTTTTTAAACTGTAAAACATGACATGTGGAGTTATCTGCATTTGCCAAAAAACGACTGTTGGAGTTATCTGCTTTTGCTAGAAAACAAACTTTTAATATGTAAAAAAAAAACATACTTTCAATGTATGTAAATTATTATTAATTAATCAAAACAACCCAACTGCAGTTTGATTGATATTACTTGGAATGCGCAATAAAAAAACGTGATTTCTGAAAAATAAAAATAAAAATTGCTTTATCGGTTTTTGCAAATGAACTCTTCATATATATGAATATATAAATATAAATAGTGCATAAATAAATACATATAAAAAAATTCAGGATAAAATTTTATTACAAAAAGATTATATTTGTTTTATCAAATCATTTATTCCTTTATTTATTTCCCTATTATTACATTTAGCTATTTATTTATTTTTCTATATATTAATTTATGTATTTATATTTAATTTCTGCAGGTTTGGTCCTTCATACAACTCATACTTTACAGATGGTGGGAGTGTTATGCCATGCTAAACCTGCATATCTCTGCCTCAGTGTGTGTGTTGGGGATGAATAAATATGGAGGCGTTATGCACTTTTACACTGGACCCCCAACACAGCATTGCTTTTTGCCTATTTTTTGGCCTGAATTGGATCAGCAGCCCCTGTTCAGTTATTCTCACTGATCTCCTCTAGTCTGAGTATAGGATAACACACAATCTCTCCTGCTAAGGTTCTAGCATAACACTATTTTTAGCATCTGGTATGGTGCGCATATTTAAGCTGGGGATGATATAAGCTTTCAGAGAATCCAGTTTTTTAGTTTCTTGTCATGTTTAATGGAGATAAAGTGTACAGAAGCCAGTAGAGACATTACTGATATGGCTTGAAGTGTGAGGGGCTTTTATCTCAATCGATTATTCAGTGATTAACAAATATTTTTCTTGGCAAATGCAGAATGCCCTTAGCTGTGGAAGCAATATGAAACACTTTTCCACCTGAGCTGCTTTTTATTATTGCACGTTAATGATTTGGAAAATACCCATTTTACTAACAGGATGTCGAATGCCAGACTGTGCAATGCTAAGAGACGTAAAATGAGGTTTGAATTGATTTTCCTAAAAGTGTGCTGTGTTGTACTATATGCAGCCTGTGGTGGAGTCATGAATGAAGAATCCCGTTTCTGGAGTAGAGCGATGGCAGCTATTTATAGTGAAATCCTGTGGGGTGTTTTCCACTGTGTATGTTGTGCTAGTCTTACCTTTGAGTCGATTAAAATTCAGCCATCTGAAAAAACCAATAATGGCTGCTCATCGTCCTCTTCTCCACTTGTCTGTCAGAGCTTATGGCTAAGATAAGGAGTTGCATTTGATTTCAGCATCGCTGCCAGACCTGGAGTGTTGAAATGATGAAGACAGGCTCACTGATGCAAGGCTCTTCCAGCAGCATCCCTCAAACAGATCACACGGGTCAGATAGTGCTCCAGCGAAAGGACAGATCCCTTTCATGCTTTCTGAGCCTTGAAGGTGAATCCAGACTCTATAGCTCCTTCAGATTTTAGTTTGGTGAACCCACTTTTCTTTGTTGATTTCTTATTGAAACAAAAAGCTGGGTGAGGCAATACAAATGGTTTAGCCTTTTATTTAAAAAAAAATGTAAATAAAAGAAATCCATTTCATTTAAGCTTTTATTTAATCTTCCACTATGATAGAGAATCTGTGACATTAGTTGTTGTTGTGGCACCCCATTAAAGCCATATAACATAGATTGGATCTGACGATCTGAATAATGTAAGAAATATTAAGGAAGTTAACCCTGTTTAGAGACCAGAGTCATTTTAATACAGAAACTAACAAAGGAACAAATGATATTCCTGTACCAGAATACCTCAAAATAGATCTTCATGCTTATCAAAGGGCTTGTCCTTATTCAGCAAAACAGTGATTTGCTACTTACTATTGCTAGTAGGTGGTATTAAGAAGAGGGATTTTATTTTATTTTTAATTTTTTTTCTGAATAATGAAGCTAAAGAAAGATTACCCGGTTTAAAGACCTGAATCATTTTAATATAGGAACTGACAGAGGAACTAGTGTGATATTCCTGTACCAGAATAGACCTTCGTTCCTATGTGTTCACATGTGTTATTTCAATGCACTTTAAAAACCTTCTTTATGCAAACGAATCAGTCCTAGAGCACAAGGCAACTACCTATTCCATAGTTTCATCCATTTCTGTGCCATTGATGTATGTTTAACCGAAAATAGACAGCATTTTTACTTTATCTCCTAGAGACAGGTACTCCAGTCCCTTGGCTCGGTATTTCAAGCCCTTTCAGACCGGAGAGAGGCAAGCAACTTGTAGCCATATGGAACGCCACTGAAGAGCCTCTTAATCTTCTCAACATGGATTGAATTTGATGGCCTTGTTTTCAGACACAAAATAGGAGTCCAGTGTGGCTTTCTGCGTAGCTGTTGATGCTGCGCTTCTTCAGTAAATGGAGGCAGGGGAAAGGGAAGAGAGTGGGAAAAATCAGTTCTGGCTGTCCTTAACCAATGAGATGAGAGTGTATAGATATTCCTCCCTTGCGTTTGAGCGGGATTAAGACCAGCTACTGTATTGAGTTGCCTTTACAGAAGTGATTTGAGCGCTGCCAATAGTTCAAAGCCGCCTTTATCCTTGGATAAACAGACCTTTCCAGATCTAATAGCATTTTCCTGGCTTGTTTGTAGGTTTTGCCAACATTATTTATGTTGTGACAGCTCATTCAGCGCCTAATGCCTTGCTGTCAATACAGTTACATTCCAGGGTTGCTGTTGTTGTGTTTGTGTTCTCCATCGCAATTCTTTGATTATTTTTTAACGGCCTTTTATCACGGCACTCTTAGTGATTCTCAAACAGTATTGCTTTCAGGGTCTTTTATTGCATGCTCGGTCAGTCATCGTCCCCCCCCCCCCCCCCCCCCCTCCCGATTCTTTCAAAAGAATTTTATTCAATATGATACCAATATGAAGTCTTTTGGTTTTTATTGCAGCGTGTAGTTCTAGTTTCATCTTACAAAGCTCACAGATATTGTTTTTTGTTCTGCTAGAACAAACTTTGGCCAATCTCATTGGCACATCTCCTATGCCTGTCGACTGCAGATGGCCAAGGGTTATGAAAGTTCCATGATCCAGCTATATCATAACAAAGCGCTGTTGTCTTTTGTCTATATAATTTCTGTCCATGATCTAAGTGAGTCCAAAATTTTATGCCATCGGATTTTGGCAGCGCTTCATGTCCGTGACCATCCCACTGAGTCGCCTGAAGCTTTTGGAAACATTCCAACGATTAAGGCTCCTTCAGTAAACATTTATACTCCCGTCACTGTTAAATGCAGCCGCTGTGGTTGGACAAACATTGAAGATTGGTATACTTCAACCTCTGGCTTGAGCTGTTTCCTCTGTGTCCCAGCCAATAATTTTCTGTATATGAAATGTTCGCCATGGTGGAAGAGTTCAGGTAAGCTGTAGATCTACTGAGAATTTGGTAGATTCTCAGACTGATAAACATATCAGTGTCTGAGAGGCTAGAAAAACAAATGCAGTCTTGTGTGCTCTACCCTATCTCATTTAGCTGTATTGGCTGGTGTATGCTTGCCAGCCAGCTAGCCGCATGTAATCCACATACTTTAAACTTTAGAATTGAAAGTTTTTACTTAAAGACACAGTGGGCCAGTTGCATAAACATAGCCATTATGTTAAGACTTAAGTCTTAAGAAATAGTTTGGCCAACTAGCAGCCAAGAGGTAATCGGTATTACTTTTCTGACTCAAAATGGGCCAATCTGTCTTTTTTTAAGTGACGTAAGTGAGTGACGTGACATGTGGCCAAGTATGGTGACCCCATACTCTGAATTAGTGCTCTGCATTTATCCCATCCAAAGTGCACACACACAGCAGTGAACACACACACTGTGAACACACACCTGGAGCAGTGGGCAGCCATTTTTTGCTGCGGCGCTCAGGGAGCAGTTGGGGGTTCGGTGCCTTGCTCAAGGGCACCTCAGTCATGGTATTGATGGTGGGAGAGAGTGCTGTACATTCACTCCCCCCACCTACAATCCCTGCCGGTATGAGAACCGAACCCGCAGCCTTTGGGTTACGAGTCCGACTCTCTAACCATTAGGCCACGACTTCCCCATTTTTTTGTAACAGACTTTAAGAAGTTATGACCAGTCTTTAAAAAAACTCATTAGATGACTAACTTTTTAAGACTAGTCTAAGCAGTTTATGCAGCCAGCCCATTGTCATATTTAGTCAAATAATTAAAAAAGGGAAATATTAAGATACATTTTTTGCATGTTTATTTTTAATATGTTTAACATGCAAAAACAACAATTTTGTCAAATGATTTAAAATATTTAATCATTTTAATAACTTTTTAATATTACATTTTTTTACACTAGTATTTTAAGTTATGTTTTGTTCTTTTATATCATTTCATTTAATTCATTCATTTTATTAAATTACTTTTTAAATATTTTTTACTCTAGAATTTTTTTTATTCCCAAAGACAGTTTTAAATAAGCATTCATAAAGTCATAAAATAAACCTACGTATAGATATAATTAAAAAATAATGTAATGCTGTAATAATGTTGATAGTTGAGATAGGTTGAGATCGGCTGATGTAGCTTTTTGTGCTGTTACTTTTCTAAACAATGACTTTTTCCCTGGTGGATGATAAAATTAGTGAAAAAAATCTGGTGGACTTGCATTGTAGGAGGGACCTGACACTTGGTGGTCAACTCACTTTACTTAGACCTGTAAATAACAACCTAGCAACCCCCCAGAACAACCTTATCAACCACACTACAGTAGTAACTAAAAACAGTTCAGAAAACTCTAGAATCTGCATTAACTGCACCCTAGCATTGGTGGTTTCAGCACAGGCATGCACCACATATTTTCTTTGAAAAAGAAAAAAGTATAAATCAAGTTATTTTTGTATTTTCGTTTAGTGCGTTTTAGTGGCTCAGAAATGACATACTTCACCTTTAATAAGTGCTACTCAGATCTGCCAGACCAACCTTAGCCTGTGTTACCCAAGCATTTCACAGCTCCTGTGTTCTGTTACTATGACAGAGAGGTGTCTTTACATGGCTGCTGGGCTGTGTGAGAGTCTTGAGTTTAAAAGTGTCTAAGGTGTACAGAAGGACAGATGTTTGCAGAATGCTGGCGCAGATTAAGACGCGGTCTGGCCGACTGTGCCACTCAAGATGTAACATTAACATAATCATGTCAGTGTCAGTGCAATGAGAGGGGATGGACAGGACGCACCCCACATGTCGCTGTCTGCCTCCTGTCTGTCTCAGAGCAGGTGGACCTTTATGAGAAATCAAATTAGTTTTGCGGCGCTCCCCACCCACAATCCCCACACATATGGTGCACATATAAACACTGCTGATGTATCTCATGTGACTTAAAGGGATAGTTCACCCAAAAATGAAAATGTACATGTTCTAAACCTGTATGCATTTCTTTCTTATGTTGAACACAAAAGCAGATATTTTGACGAATGCTGGTATTTCTTTCCCTACTATGGACAACTGTTTGTCTCTTCAAAATTCTTCAAAACATCTTCTTTTATGTTTAACATAAAAAAAGATACTCATACAGGTTTGGAACGACATGAGGGTGAGTAAATGATGACAACATTTTCAGTTTTGGGTGAACTATTTCTTTAACTACCCAATGTGGCCCCACACGATGTGGCTCTTCTCTATTACTTCACACTGGGGCCTGTCACGTCTGTGCTGACATATAGATTTTACATTTGTGACTTCACTTTCACTGCCCTGAAGAGAAAATAAGAGCGTGAGAAAAATAATCCAACAGGAAATGAGCTTATATGGTCGAAGAGGAACTCTTTGCACGTTTTGCTGTTGGAGGGTTTTTTTTTTTTTTTTTGATTGAGGCTGCTTTACTGTAAGACATGGTAAGAACCGCTGAATGGTTTGAAGTGCTGTGTCTCACACTTGTGTGCAAGTTATAAAAACATTCTTGACTTCTTCAGTCTCTCGTTTATAATCCTCTCTGTATTCTATTCAGTGTATTATGATGTACAGTATGTGTTCAGACCAGACGAAAGGTTCAAGAAGGTCAGAATTGTGTAGGCTGTACATTTCAAAGAAAATTAGAGAGAAACTCATAGCTGATTTGCACATAGATTGTATTGGCGGCTTTAATTTGGACTCCAGCCCATTCAGGTTAAAGCAACAGTTCAGCCAAAAATGAAAAAGTCTGTAATCATTTACACATCCTCAGGTTATTTCAGAGCTGTATGATCTTTAATTTTATTTTTAATTTTAATACAATGCCTATATATAAATGATATACAGTTATTTAATTTTAAAATGCATGTCTTTATGGTATCACACTTACTGGTTTTCACATAGCATAAATGGGTATTCATACATGAAAATATATATATAGCTGTCTTTTTATTTTAAGAAGGGGTCCCTTGCAACAAGATCATATTTATGGGTCCTTGGCTTCAAAAAGTTGAAAGCCCTTAATGTACATAATTGATACGCTACTGATCAAAATATAGGGATCAGTAAAATATTTGTGTAAATTCAGTTAATTTAAATTTTACTCAGAAATAATGCATTAAAGTGATCAAAAGTGACAGTAAAAGGTTATTACATTTGCAAAAAGTACGTTTAAAAAATGCTATGCTTTTGAACTTTCTGTTTCTGTAAGAATCCAGAAAAAATGTATCTTAGTTTCCACAAAAAAATATTACTTTCATTGATACTACTTTTTTCGACATTGATAATAATAAGAAATGTTTTTGAGCACCAAATCAGCAAAATAGAATCATTTTCAAAGGATCATGTGACTGGAATAATGCAAATTGTTCCAATTATAAAAATTCAGCTTTACCATCAGAGAAATATGTTACATTTTAAATCATTTTAAATTGTAATATTTTAATATTGCAGTTTCTACTGGATTTTGATCAAATACAGTCTTGTTGAGCATACGACTTCTTTCAGAACTAGTAAATATTATAATATTTATACCTGTATTTGTATTTACTGCATTAAGTAGCACAGTTATACTTGGTTCATTTAGGTCAGTGTGGAACAGTGATGTAGCAGCCCTTTAAATCTGCCAAAACGTGTTGCAGATCCACCAGCCTGCTCTTACCTCATTCACTATTTAAAAACGACATGTCAGACTGATGCATTACTTATGACTAAACTCTCTAACCACCCTCCTGAATTAGTCATCACATTTCAGAACGAACATAGACACACTAATCTAGCCGTATCTCATCAAAGCTGCTCAAATGTTTGTTGTGACTATTCTATAGTGAGTAATTTTGTTTATAATTTACACTCTCATTACAATGAGATTAACTGACTTCCTCTTCAGCAGGGGTGGAACTGAATTCCAGGCAGTTAGGACAGGAAAGCTTTGAGAGCTCCTTAGCATTTCCTTCCTGGACTGATACAATGCTCCAATGCTTATCAATGTTGAAAACAGTTCTGCTTAGTATTTTTGTATTCTTTGGTATAATATTCTTTGGTGAATAAAGAATAGCATTTATTTGAAATACACATTTTTTTGTAACAATATAAAGTCTTTACTGTCACTTTGCTTTCACTGTGAGCAATGCATATTTGCTGAATAAAAATATGAATTTCTTAAAAAAAAAAAAATCTAACTGATCTCAAACTTGATATTGTAAGCATGTTATTTCAGCTTAGACTATTTTGGCATTTTTGAGTGTTTGGCATTTTATTGCATGATTTGTGATTGATTTTTTTTAGTGCTACTGCTTTGAAAGCTCAGATTTGGCAATTTATTAAAAGGAGAATCAGATGTTGGATGTCTTATTGTTACTTGGCTGATGAATGGAGAGGTGTTGAAGTGAAACTACATGGTTTTGGCAGCTGTAAGGTTGAACTGTTGGGTCACACTTCCAGGATTCTAGCTGTAATTAGATGAGGCATGCTGGATATCTCTGGACATGACACAAACGTGGATGTATGCACAGATACACTCACACAAACAAGCCATCTTTCTCAGTACTGCCACTTCCTTCCTGCGTTAATGAGGGTTTGATATCAGGCCGGCTGAGGGCAGCTGTGATATCTCTTGGAGATCTACTTATTGGAACATCAGATAATGAATGTTCTGACCCTAAAAATAATTCAAATCAGTTGCTTGCAAAGATATTTTTTTTTTTCATGCAGACAGCATATTATGTGTAGAATATTAAGTCTTAATTAACAATAATGAAATTATCAAATTATATAAAAAAATTACAATTAGTAATCCAATCAGTTAACTACATTATTTAATAAAACATTTTATTTTTCTGTCTGTAAGTTTTTTTAATTATATTTCTTCACACTATGACTACATGAGAAATAGCTCCATGAGATATTAAGAGATTGCACAACAATACCAGCATAACTGGTCTGTCTCACCTCAGCTGCATTTATAGATTTGATTTTTGTTTTTCCAAACATGATTGGTGCCTCAGCGTAGAGTCTCTCTAGCACGTCTCAGGCTTGTTCCAGAAATATTTGGTTGTCGTTCTGTAACTTCTGTGAGCTGTGGCTAAAATGATATTTTATTATGAAAGCAGATTCAGTGATACTTTCATAAAGACCGTGTTTTACAGGTCACGGTTTGTGCAACACTCGACAGAGACTCGTTGATTGTTATAAAAGCAAGTCACGCACAATAATGCCCTTTGTTTTTGCGTAATGAAAGAGCACTCTTTCTCCATAGCCGAGTAGTGGGAATGAATTAGCTACGCTTCAGCTATTGGTTTATTATCCACAAGCTCTTTTGTTGTGTGCCATTAATCTAAGATTAGAAATCTAAACAGGCAATTAGGAGGCAATATTCCAGAAATCAAAATCCAATCTGCCACTAATCAAACACACCTTCGTAGTGGGCCGCTGAAATTGAATGGCAGTGGGCTGGAATACATTAGAAATAATGATGCCCCAGTATAACTCTCTATCTTTTTTTATTGTCTTTTTCTCTATGTGTATCTCTTTATATCTTGCCTCATTGCTTTCGGCCTGTCTCTTCACTTTCTAGTCTCTGGACACTATAACCCACTCTGTTTGCTACATGTTCATGAGTTTATGGACAAACACAGAGAGAATTTAGAAGTCTGTTACCTTTAAAATATGCACAGTTCACACAGGAGGAAAAAATCATGTTTATATATGTTCATCTTGTTTTTTTGGTCAAAAATAGAATACGGTAAGACTAGTTTATTTATTGGAAAGGAATTAAGACTTTTATTCGGCAAGGATGCATTAAATTGATCAAAAGTGACAGTTCATGAATCATGAAAAAAATAACACCACTCTTTCCAAAAAAATATTAAGCAGATTAACTGTTTTCAACATTGATAATACCAAGAAATGTTTCTTGAGCACCAAATCAGCATGTTGGAGTGATTTCTGAAGGATCATGTGGCACTGAAGAGTGCTGAAAATTCTGAAATAAATTACATTTAAAAATGTTGTAATATATTATTAAAATAGAAAACAGTTGCTTTAAACTGTAATATTTCGCAATATTATTATACTGTATTTTAATAACATATATTACTTTTAATACATTTAAATCAATATATATTAATTACAGTTTTTGAAACAGTTTGTTTCACAGAGAGAGCAAGTTACATTGACTTTCTCAACTCAACTCAACGTTTATTTATAAAGCACTTTCAAAACTATTAAAATGGACCAAAGTGCTGTCCATTTTAAGTCATTTACTTTTATCAATTTATTCCAAATAATCATTGTTTAATAAACACACATTGGTTTGCTGAAAGAGACAAATATCTTGTATCATAATATACAAGCAACAATAGCTGATGCCGTGGAGCTTTTCTCCTCCACTGCCTCCAAAGCCCCAAGGATCAGATCCAGTTTCTTCATGTAGCTTGTGCTTTTAGGGCTCATATGGATCCTGAGAGAATATTGCTTACAGATGGACCTTTCACTTGAGGTATGAATAGCCACATCTCGGCGGCACAGACAGGACCGGGTGGGTTTCTAACAGATCGTCCGGCCGCTCCTCGATTTCACAGCACCGTCTCCGTGACGCCGTAACGTGCAGATGCTTGATAAAGCTCCCAGACATCTTTCCTGAATGCTCCAGTCGTGTAATGCATGCATACACTGAACAGCACTGCAACGCATTAGTCAATGGGCCATGGAATGCCTGTCGCTTTTAGCATTTGTGAAGTATAGTTCAGGTGCTGAGAGGCCCTTGACATGGGTAAGTAATGTTTTAGCTCTTGAGATGGATGACTATAAGACCAGTTCACATAGCTACAGTATTCGTTATAAATCTATGCATGTGATGCATAAGGCTTCATAAATTCAGAATTGTGAAGAATATAACCACCTTAAACGGGTCAAGGCAGAGCAGGATAGATTGCATTGAGCCCTGAGCTCTGTGTGTATGCATCTCTCAAGCCACTGGATATATTACACAGCCTTTATCTGACTGCACAATACAAGCCATGCTGTAAATCAAGGGTTTCCATGACAGCATGTCTTTCCTTTTCCTACAGCATGTGTTAGAGAGGCAGCTCGCTCACTGGTGTGACTTTACGCGGCCGCTCACTCGCTCGCACACATGCAATCATAAAGTCTATCGCTGATTTAATCACTTCTGAGTGGCTGCGCATTAGGACGAGATAAGGATGTGATAGACAGAATGTGTGAACTGAGCAATCACTCATCCCAGACTGTTAAAGTGTCCATGATGGCCCACCGCCGCTATCCAGCCCTCTGTGTGACTGTGTTTCGGGGGCTGGTTGGTCCCCAGGCCTGATATTTGATCTGTTAACAGCTGGACCTTCAGTGGTAGAAGCAGCAAACAGGACAGCGGGAGCAAGTGCAGTGACAGGAGGAAGTCAAACACATGTCTTTCCTGCCCTGCACATGGCCACAGCCCGGAGACCCCGCGTGAACTGATCTCTTGGCAAAGGCTCCCAGCGCCTCTCCCTGGAGAGACCACATTGCTGACTGGCAGCCAGAAGTATCATACAAAAACAGTATTTGCGGTGCGTGCTGTTGTTGATGTACACCCATATGGGCTCTTGCCCTTTGAAACCCTGGATAGCAATAGCTTGAAGTTGCTTGACCCATTTCATGCAGTGACACTGTGCATTACTGCCTCATTTTCACATCCTCTAATCAAACAAACAAGCTACTACAAGGTCGTTGCTCCTCCTGTAGTCTGATGTAATGCTAAATTGAATCCCTCTTGGATTGCAAAGTGATTCTGTCAGTTAAAAGGACTGTACATTATACATTTGTCTTTCAGATTTAGATTAGCTTACCAAGTGATTATCCTGTTATGGTAGCATACGTTAACTGATTAGCCTGCTAGTTTGAAAATCTGCTTTGATGATCTGTTTTAGTTAATTAAGTAGGTAATTAGTTGGTTTATAAATATAATTATATTTATTTTTTACATTTTAGTATATTTTATTTTTATTTTAGTCTGCGATCGTAGTGTAATGTTTTGATTATCTGTTATAGTTAATTAGTTAGTTAATTGGTTGGTTTATAAATATAAATGATTATATATTTAATTTTTTTTTTAATTTAATTAAATATTATTTTATTTTAGCCTGCGATCGTAGTGTAATGTTTTGATTATCTGTTTTAGTTAATTAGTTAGTTTATTGGTCGGTTTATAAATATAAATTATTATTATATATTTTAATTTTTTTACATTTAATTTTATTTTAGCCTGTGATCATAGTGTAATGTTTTGATTATCTGTTTTAATTATTTAGTTAGTTAAATGGTTGGTTTATAAATATAAATTATTATTTTATTTTATTTTTACCCTGTGATTGTAGTGTAATGTTTTGATTATCTGTTTTGAATATTTTGCATTATATATTTTTTAACAGGTTTTACTTATAGCAAACTCCTGTGTTTGTTTTGGTACTATTGGAAAGGTTTAGGTGTCTTGTTTTGGGGATTTTCTATTTTTTTTTTTTTTGCCCACTGCTTCTTTCTTATTCTGTTTACCAAGTTTTATAGGCAAACAGAAGTGATATATGCTCTGGCTGTGTTGTCAGGGTTGCATTCCAGAAAGGGAGCACTCACCGTAAGCTGAATTATATGAGTAAAAGTGTGAGAGTGTGGGCGACTGTGTGCTTTTTCAAGCCACGCTGTGCCAGAAATCTTTCAGAAGGGTGTAACTTGGATACGTGACTAATTATTTCCAGATGTTCAAAATTACCATCGCAAAAATATTTTTCATCTAGCAAGTCTGGTGGGGGGTTAATGGAATCACGTAGATCATGTATTTTTATTCATTATGCAAACAAAGCTTGAAAACCTGTGCCAGACAAAAAGTTGTGCTTCGCTGAGTAAATACGTTTTTTTTTCAAAGAGGGTCTGCTTTGAGGTTCTTCGCCATATATTTATTTTTTTGTCCAGACCTGGGAATCTGGAACAAAATAACAAAAGGGGTGGCCAAGGGAGAGAGAGAATGGCTTCCCAAAGCTGTTGTTAGAGAAGCGGCTGCGGCCAAAGTGTGAGGAATGTCTAAAATGAGACCCCCGTGTTCGGAGACGATGAGAGGATGGAGATTTGGCACTAGATCACTCGGGAGGACAAAGAGATTAGCAGAGCCATTACAGCCCGCTAGCTTCTCTACCTCGCCTTTTCTCTTTCATCCCTCGTCCTTCCATCCCTTTTTTAGTCAAGCTTATCTGCCAGCCGTCGTCTCTAAGCACTTTTGACCATCCGTTACTTGCGGCTCTCTGTGGAATGCCACAGCCCGACCCCTCCTCCCCTCCCATCTATCCGTTGGCTCAGGCCTGGCTGAAGCAGAGCTGCTCCTGAGGGGAAAAGTTGATGGGAAACTGGTATGACCCAAGGTTATACAAACGCTCTTGGCAGAGGGATTAATTGTGTAAGATCTTACAGATGATTGCTGTCGTGAGGTCTGACTGAAATCCTGTTAGCCAGAGTGCGATGCATTACTGACGGTGAGGCTGTGGCCCAGGTGATGCATGGCAACTATAATGAACAAAGTGGAGGTGAGAAAACTAATCTTCTCTGTATCTTTCTGAACTTCTCCGGAGGGATATTAAAGGAGTAGTTCACTTTTAGAATGAACATTCAGTCACCATTTACTTACCCCCCCCCCCCCCCCCCAGGTCAATGGTGCTCATCAACTACGTTAGTTGATGGTGTCTCACACATTGTGCAAATGGTTATGAAACTATTAATCAGACACAAGTGAATCGAAACAAAATTTGAGACGTTTTTCATTCAGTGGGATGCTAGCTTACTACTTAATGGATACTGTGCAGGGTACACTGTATACTGTTACAGACAAACAAATTTAAAGGCTGTGATACACTGCGCAACTTTTCCCTGATCTGTCAGAGCAAGTCTGCTCAGATTTCGCGTAAAATTGTGTAGTGTATGATGGGCATATAGTATGCTTTCATCCAGTCAGAGCATATCAAACATGTTTGATATTTGTAGTTGATTTTAAAACACAAATTGTATTAATTTGTCATGCGTCTCCTAGCAACAAGGTGTATGGTCCTGCGTGAGTTTTGTTAATTGTGTAGTGTATGATGGGCATATAGTATGCTTTCATCCAGTCAGAGCATATCAAACATGTTTGATATTTGGAGTTGATTTTAAAACACAAATTGTATTAATTTGTCATGCGTCTCCTAGCAACAAGGTGTATGGTCCTGCGTGAGTTTTGTTGTGCTCAGAATTACTTGAAAGTCTGGTTTTGTTTGATGGCCAGTTTTACTCAACAATTTACAAAGACAGCAAGTGTGTGATGCCTAGTGTTTTAAAGGGGTCATGAACTGCCTTTTTTTATTATTTTGTACTGTTCTCTGAGGTCCGCTTAAAATGTTATCAAGATTTTTACATCAAAAACCATCATAATTTAGAAGTAATTGGCTATTTTCTGTCCACCCTCATGGCTGATTGTAGACTCTGAAGTAAGCGCCCTCTGATATGATTGGCTAACACTTGTGTATGTTTGACAGCCTACATCCTCCGTAGATGGACGCATAAGTACTCAGTACATATCAAACGATCTGTAATAACAGACAAAGAAATACACACTTGTGTTTTGCAACATTACTGTCGGATCCAATTTAGTCGGCACAGCATCATCTTTTAGTTTCAATCTTTCTGAATTGTGCCTTGTTTGTAAACAACTTACTGACGCGGTCTGGATCTTCATTAAAAATAAAGTTCATCCACTCTTTCCTAGCGTTGGGATCAGAAGCAAGGCAATGCAAAGACTTGCATTGTTTCTGTATGCTCAGGATGTGCAAAAATTGTGCTTTTAGCTTGTCACTGGGGCAGAATTCTTAAAAGTACACATTATCTACCTAAAGCAGAGGTGTCCAATCCTACTCTTGGAGGGCCAACTTCCTGCAGATTTTAGCTCCAACACACATTTGCCTAGAAGTTTCTAGTGAATCTGAAGACCTTGATTAGCTGGTTCAGGTGTGTTTAATCAGGGTTGAAGCTAAACTCTGCAGGACCATGGCCCTCCAGGAACCGGTTTGGACAATCCCAGACCTAAAGGTTGTGTATCAGGTACTAAACGCACAGGTGTTTTGCCGCAGTGACCAGCTAAAAGTACAGTTTTTGTAATTTTTTTCTCTTAACCTGTGCATCTAGAAAAATTGCATAGTGTACTCAACATGCATACTAAATACTGCAGCTCTATTAAGAGTAGTATGACATTCTAATCTCAATCCTAATTTTCACTCTTTAGATTATGCATCAAAGGTAAAAAAAAGAAAAAGAAAAAATGACACCCTAAAGAAATTAGAAAGGCATTGGTCGGTTGAGGTGTGCAGTGTGGAGAGCACAAATGTTGCAGATGGGTGGTCTTTTTATCCAGTGTGGATCAGGGACAGGCCTGATAGCAGACTGACTCTGCTATTCAGAAGCTTTTTAATTGGCAATCGTTTTTCTCATTTGCCTATCTGCTCTCTTTGCTCCAGCTCATATGATCTTCTCCAGCTCTGTCTCAATTTGCCTCCGCGTCACTCCTAGCCAGAAAAAAAGATGAAATTAAAACCCACCTGGTATTTCTTTTGCGTAAGAAACCATGCTGTGCAATTACCAAACCCTCAATTATGTGCAGATTCGACACAAGAGGTTTTGAAACATGATATAACGCTCATGAAAAGGGCCTCTGCATTTCCCATGTGCAGAAACCTAAAGTGAACTGAGGTCTTGCTTTTTCTCTAGCTTGTATCCTTAACAAAGTCCTTGTTAACAATCGGTCTTTGGCATGTTGCTAAGGAACACCCGATTCTCCCACAGCTTTGAATGTGTTCTCAATGCTCAGAGACTCTCACGTTGAAGCGTTTACTACATGCATAACTACCGTAAGAAGGAAGTGTAAAGAAACCTGTGATTAATGTATTAGACATGCCCCAGATGTTTATAATTATTGTCAGTCTACTATCTTTCTCCAGAAGAAAGGAATTGTAGGTATTCCTTTCTCTCTAAAAATAGAACGCATTAAAAAGAGGCTCATTTTCTAAAGCCCGTTGGGTTGCCCAGAAACTCCTCTCTTAATTATGCAAGACATGCTATGCAAGCACACACACAAAAACACACAAATGCAACGGTGGGTTCAGGAGTTCACCTGTGTAGTTGTCATGGAGGCAAAGCTGCTATCTGTGGCAGCAGATTTCCCCCATGCGGTGCGGATCATCCATGATAAAGACGCTACTGAATGATGCTCAGTTTGGTGTCAAAATCCTCAGCCTGCCTTTTTGGCCTATATCTCTGTCCGCTGACTGAGGAGACTTTTTTATGGGTTTTTGCCCTATCATTTAAGGGGATTTTTCACTGGAAAAGCAAACATCATGGATGGCTGGTGAACATTAAACTTTTACATCCTGAAAGCTATTGATGTAATGGTCAGATGTTTATTTTTATCCTGTAAATAAACTAGACCTGGCTCCAAGTCTCCCACAGATCTCATTTTGCTTTTGTATATTTCTATAAGGGGTTCTGTTTGGGTAGGTGGCAGAACTGTGCTGATCATAAGGTTCAAATGTAAGGAACTTTTATAGTAGTACAGAAAAAGTCTATCAGTGCTTTATAGGATTTCTATGAGATTGCCAGTTAATGGTAAACATTTATAAATAAATAATCAGTATGTGGATCAGCAAGAATATCTGAACGTCTTTAAAACAAAGTAATCTTACTTTAGAAGCAAGACTGCATGAGAGACTTCATTTCAAATAATATATCTTGAAGTATTGCAAAGTGTTATTCATTGGCAGATTTCTTTTTGACATTTTTTTTTAAACTTGTTTTCACAAGCATAAACTATGGAAAAATTTAGAGTTAAAATACAGTAAAAACACAGTGGAAAAAATATTTCCGGCTTCTATAATAATCATTTTAAATGTAACCTGTAAAAATATCCACCATTGATATATACTGATACTATTCTATAGATATATTCAATGAACAACAAGACAATGATGCACAACACCTGGTGCTATTTTGCAATAGAGAAGTCATTTACTTCCCTCAAACATCTTTCACTCTTATTTGCTATAAACTCTGTTCTTGTGCGCTTCTGAACTCTGTAGCTCCTACAAAGGGATCGTTGGCCTCTCTGAAGCTGTTCCCAAGAGTATCCTCTTCCTTCGAGCAGACAGTTTTGTGGGACGACCTTTTCTAGACAGTGCCTGGTGGTTTGATGTAGCCTCTGTTTTGTGATAATTTAACCAATAATGTCCCCAGAGAGATATTTTCTTTACTTTTTAAATGTTTATCTTCAACAATTTTGGAATTTTATTTTAGCTCTCACAGCTTTTTCATGAAAAAAAAATGTATCCCTTAATGTTAATATTAATGATTTACAGATAGCGGACAATAACAAGAATATTATTAAGAATGCATGAGTTTCAAAAATATCACTGAGAACTAAATTTCAGTGTTTGTAATTGCGTACAAAGAAAAGATTAGCACTATATTTTGCTCCTTCAGGCTGACAATAAATGGCCATGAAGTGCAACCAACGTATGTGGAGAACCAAGACCCAGATTCGATTCTTATTAACATAATGTCATTAGAAACAGATACTTTCAGTGTTTATTTGTCATGTTATGCCATGATTCCCATATAGAAATCCATGCTGAAAAGAGGCATATTTATCTGTGCTTTCACAGGGGTGCTAATAGGCTCTTTAAAAGTCTCTCATTACTTTCTCATATTGAATTCTGCTCAAGTCTGCTTCTGGGCTGTCAGAAAGTTAATCAAAGCTTTGTTTCTGTGCGGTACGCCTGCATAATCCATGTGGCACTCAGCTATTAGGAGTGAGCCACTTCAGTTGAGATGTTTTTATCCTCATCAATCATCGGTTTCAATCAATTCATGTACTGTCAGTCCTGTCTTAGGCCAATTAATGGAACAATTAAAACGTAATCACTCCAGAAGGAAGAAAAAGTTTTTTGACTTCAGTTTCTCTTAGAAGAATATAGTTCTGAGGTTGGACAGGCAGCCACTCGAACTGCCAGCACAGAGAAATGATACTGACACATGAAAGGCTAGAAGTCAATGATTAGCAAGACAGGCTACGGATCAATTTGGCCGGGCGCAGACTTTGAAGCCTTCCGCTATGCTAATCAATGAAAAACTGCCTGCTCGTTAATGCATTCAAAAATGGATGGAAAACAAATGGCTACCTCTGGCATCATCCCTCATCGGCCCTCCTGTGGCCTTTACCAACACACACACACACACACACACACACAGTTCTCCCCGGACTGATTGTAGTGTCTGCTGTTGTTTATTTCTCTGTCGTTTGTAGTGTTTTTTTATGGTTGCCTCAACCACCTTTGCTTCATAATTTCATTTACAAGTGCTATAGCTTCAGGAAGCATTTTATTTTTGATTGTTTGTTTGTTGTTTTTTTACCGTCTTGCCTGATGACATGAGGTCTCAAGCGCTTCATTTTTTTCTCTCTGTCTCAAACCTTTATGTTGAGCCCTCTTATATTATTGTACCCTGAAGATTCAACACTCCAGGGTTTTCAATATAATTCATTTTTTTTGCAGTAAAATATGTATGCAGTACAATATATTATACTTGTGTATTTGTGCATTTCATTAATTTATTGTGTGTGTGTGTGTGTGTCTGTGTGTGTGTGTACACATAAACAAAATATATATATACAGTTGTGCTCATAAGTTTACAGAATGTGCAAAATGTTAATAACTGAAACAAAAATTGCATGTTGTTTTTTATTTAGTACTGTCCTGAATAAGCTGTTTCACGTAACAGATGTTTACATATACTCCACAAGACAAAATAATAACTGAATTTATAAAAATGACCCCATTCAAAAGTTCTTAATACTATGTGTCATTTCCTGGATGATCCACGACTGTTTTTATATTTTGTGATAGTTGTTCATGAGTCCCTAGCTGGTCCTGAGCAGTTCAACTGTCTGCTGTTCTTCAGAAAAATCCTCCAGCTCCTGCACATTCTTTGGTTTTCCAGCATCTTCTGTATATTTGAACCCTTTCCAAAAGTGACTGTATGATTTTGAGATCCATATTTTCACACTGGGGAAAACTGAGGGACTCATACACAACTATTAGAAAAGGCGAAAACATTTACTGATGCTCAAGAAGGCCACACAATGCATTAAGAGCCGGGGGATGTAAACTTTTGAACAGAATGATGATGTGTAAATTGTTCTCATTTTGTTTAACGATCATATTTTTTCATTTAGTACTGGACTTCAGAAACTACATAAATACTTACATGTTTCCCAGAAGACAAAATAAGTACAATTTACCCTAATCATCCAATTTTTTAAAAGTTTACACCCCCTGTCTGTCTGTATGTGTGTATATATATATATATATATATATATATAATGTAGTGTGTGTGTTATACATGATATGTTATTGTATGAACAACCAGTCAGTAATGATAATCATTTAAGATTCTCATAACGTAATTACATAAACTTCGAGACGGACATCACTGAAATGTGTGTCACATTGATTTGGTTCAGTGAGTTGATTCTGGAACAGATGTTGCTACTGTCAGATGGATTCATCATTAACTCCCAAATTCATGAATATTCTTCAATGATTCATTAAAAAAAGACCGCTTCTGACTACATTCACTATACTGAATCAGACAAGTCCTTGCATTGAGTGCCTGCTCAAGTCATTCCTTTGCTATGTGCTCTTATGAGTAGAAAGAATTAGCAATATTAAAATAAAATATTCCCTCATCTATTATTTAAAGCTATAAAAAAGGTTTTCCTGAACACCCAGCTAATCCCACAGCTGTGACCTCTGACCTTGAACCACCACCCTCTGCTTTGTCCCACAGGAGCAGAGCCCCAGTAACCAGACATCACTGGCCATGATGCAGGAGCCCCAGGAGGTTGTGGAGGAGACTGTAACCATAGAGGAAGACCCCGGCACACCCACCTCTCATGTTTCTGTGGTTACCTCAGATGATGGGACTACACGCCGCACAGAGACTAAGGTACTCCTGCTTACATCTGCCACATTTTCATATGTCTTTTGTTTGTACTTATGACATTATTAGATATGCAAATGCACACAAGTGCTCATTCATGCTCACAGCATCTCATGGTGATGTTCTTTAATGAGGTACTATAAAGAAATTCAATGAAAAACTCCTTCTAATAGATGAGCTTTTTTATATTTACCTAAAGACTTTAGAAATAGGCTTAATACCAGATGTTACTGAATATATTCATGCATTGCATAAAATTTTGAATTATATCAAGACGAAATATATTAATATTCTTCTTCTTGACGTTTTTACATGGAAAATAAAATCTCTATTTGTGTAAATCAGTGTTATTTTAGTATTATTAGTATGGTATCATAGTGTTTATTAATATTTTGAAGAAGCTTATATTTGTATTTTTTTATTTTACTTTAAAATTTTATTTAAAATTGTATACATATTATTATGTACTATTGTCATTATATTTATAGATGTTTTCCTATTTTGTTTTTATTTGTATTTGTATTTTATTTTATTTTATTTCTATTACTTCAGCTTCAATCTTATTTTAGTTAGTTGATAAGGCAAGGCATTTCTAATTTATGGTTTTGTCAATTAAAATTTTCATATATATATATATGTATATATACAGTATATTAGCTTTATTTCAATTAACAAACTTTTTAGCAGTTTTATTTAAAGCTGCAGTCCGTAACTTTTTTTGGTTAAAAATGATCCGAAATCAATATTTGAGCAAGTACATAACCAGCCAGTGTTCAAAACTATCGCCTTACTTTAGCCTGTTTCACAAAGGTTATCTTATAATAATATTTTCTAATTTGAGTGGTACGGGAAGGTTTTCACGGGAAATTCGAGCATGCTGCCGTGTCATTTCGTCTCGTTGGTAAACATAAAGTTGTTGTCCCGGCTAGTAGGCTATATCGCATGTGAGGATACTGCAGGTGGCGGATTGTTTATAGCCTTTTCTCACAGCAGCTGGAATAATTAAATGTATCATTTTTATGGCGGATTGTATTCCAGAAAGGACTATGTGTTTATGAAACACATGTGAATGAAATTAAATTATATTCCAGATTTAAATGTGCTTCTGATTACAGATAGCCTGGGATTACACAAGATTAGTATTTTAAAGAGAACCAGTTCGAAGGGAGCATAATTTGCTTTTTGGGTTAAAATAATTTCTTAATATGAAATTTGAGTGGTTTGACAATTACAGATTAGACTGTACAGAAAGTGAAATCTACTTGCTTATACACACAATTTGAGAACAAAGTATAACAATAATAACAATTTGCATGGTTTGATGTGATATGAGCTAATTTAGATTAAATCACCATTGGTAGCGTGATTTAGTGTAATGCTTTTTTCCTCAATTGGTCAGAACAATTGTGGCAGACTTGTTACTTACTTGTTCAGATGATGATATACGGTGAAAATTCTTATTTGGGTCATATATTCCAAGACATAGGCTAGAATCTGTGATTCTGAAGTACAGTGAATATCCACACCGGTGCGGTGACTGACTGCCACACATATTCCTCAAAACATTAGATTCATCGGCGCTAAAGCCGTGCCAACTCACAACCCACAAAAGCTAGATAATTCCTCAAACAGCTGCAATTGCAGGTTTTCAAACAAAGATGGCGACAAAGAGGCAAAACTTACAGACTGCAGCTCTAAAAACAACAACACTGGTATAAAGCTTTTGTCCAGATTAGAGGGAGGTGTTTTGATGTGGTTTACAGTAGTCAGAGGGTTCTAGAACGAGCGAGTGTTTAATTTCACCCAATCAGCTCTTTAGTGATCAGACAGAGGGATTAACATGGCAGACTAGTGCCTCTTTACCAGTAACAACAAGGCTCAGCTGTATTGAACCTGAGAGAGTTTGCAAAAACACATAACAAAATACGTTAAAAGGCTAAAAAGACATAAAAATGTTGCTCCTAATATTCTAAAGAGAAACATTCTCAGTAATAGTAATACCTCTGTTTAGATCTATTCATGTTGTAGTTTTATAAGCCACAAGGTCTTGATTTGTCTTTGCTTTTGTTTTGTTGTTTGTAAAAGGACAATGTGACTAATATGAAGGTGAGTTAAAATCTCTCCCTCACATACGCTTTCTCACACACGCCTCTTGTCAGTCACCATTATTTGTGCCCATTGAAGCTCAGCAATGCACAGCATCTCAGCGCTAGTGTGAAATCACTGCATAAAGCTTCATTTGGCAGAGCGGTCACTTCTTAACGCCCTTTACTGCTACAGTCCTGCTCATGAGTTTACATACCCCTTGCAGATTCTGCTAAATGTTTATCATTTATAAAAAATAAAAAATTGAGAGATCATTCAAATTGCATTTAAAAATTACTGCCCTGATGATAGTGACGATGATGATAACATGAGCAGACAGCTGTTTTGCCATATTGTTAGACAGGAGTGCTGACAGCTTCTCGTTGCTATGGAAACATTGAAACTAAATATTGCATTGTGTGAACGCAGAACCTTTGTTTGGAATACATGTGGTTCTAAACAGATATGCTATTTGATTGCAGAGTTGAAGGTACATGTAAACATTGCATTCGGATTGCATTTTTGAATTTGAATTGAGGAAAAACATACGTGACCCTCTCTGTGAAATCCAGGCTAAAGTCTCAGAATCGAATTATGAGATAACAAGCATCAAAGTTTGATTTCAACCATTAATTTCACTACGATTTCAATCTTTGACATGGCCTTACTCAGTCAATATTAAAGATATCAAGGTTACATTTTCGCAGAATGTTGTTTACCTTATGAAGGTTGATTTTATGTAGAAAACAGTAAATCACACACAAAAAAAAGACTTTAGCTGGGTTTTCACAGCCTGGGTAACATACAATATATAAACATACTTTAGCAGGTGACTCAATGGAACTCAATCTAATTTGCCTCTAGGAACAATTGAGGGATTCCTACATGATATTAAGAACCGACAGTATGTAAACTTGATTTGTGTCAGTTTCATTGTTAGTTTGTCTTTTGTAATAACACTTAAAACTAGCATGAAATGGAACTTCTCACAGTTTTCTAAATGCATCTTATTGATTTTGTTGTGAATGGTTTATATATTTATGCTTTTTTTTTAGCTCAAAAATTTGTATCACAACAAAAATTAGTATCAGCACAAAATTTGTTCCACAGAATATCACAACTTGACCTTTGGTGAAACGACATACTTTTCTTTGGTTATATATGCCAGATTTCTCCAATCATTTAGACTCCCATCACTTTCATACAAATGACTGCAAGTTTGCATTTAAATCTACCTCCATCTAATCAATAATGGATGGATTAAGCCAAGTCTCCACCCTGTTGTTTTTTTTTTTTACCAATGTATTTCACAATTTAGAAGAAAAGATTTGTCACTACTTGTGATGACATTACAACTTTAAATAGCGGCTATGAGGCAGTACAAAAAAAAGTGATCTCTTATTTTTCAAACATCTTATACATTCGGCAAAGGGCATGTAAACTTATGAGAAAGGGATTATGTAAAGTGTACAATACATACAGTATCACAAGAAAACAAGCAGCTGTATGCATGCAGAAGCATTAACCAATGTGCACATAGAAACAGCTCTGTCCTCCAGTGTAACACAACTGGCAGTTGATGCATAGTGGGAGGAAGTGAAGGGTAAAGTATGGTCTTACTGCTGCACTGTTTCTTACCATTACACCACTCACACACTGCCACACCTATGAAGCACACGAAGGAATAACATCACAGAGCGTGAGGTGCATGTGTGTACAGATTTGTGGGTCCTTCTGTCACATGTTGTTTTGTTTGGGCTGATATCGGGGTTGCGGAGACAAGTTTATAGTCACGTAAATACATCAACTCCAGCCGCAGAGCTCTGGGTGTGTAGGATAAAAGCTATGCATTCTGTTACACTGTGGATGTATTTGAAACCAAAGGAAGTACCTTTACATTCACAGTCAGCATCAGTGTACTTCCTAAAGAAATAGCACCATTTCATTACATCTAATGATCTTGATCAAATTCAGTTGAGCTGTGGAGATAACCAAGAAAATAGTACAGCTACACTGCTTATTTATTGATAGAAATGGAATTATATGAAACATATTTGAAAAATGGATGTTGATTAATTAATTTACTTCAATCAGTCAATTCATCAGAAGCCATTTTTATTTTAAAACCGAAGGCACAGGATGTTCAAACAGACTTTATTGGTATAAAAGTTTATTTTAGTGTAGTGGAATTTGCTTTATACAGAATGTTAAGATATCTGTGTATGAATGGTTAGTTAGCCATATATAATGACTAAATTGCTAGATTAGAGACTAGAAACATCACAGACTGACTTATGAACTGATTTGATGCTCAAAGGTTACTTAAAACTGTGTCTAATAAAATTAGTAGCCAAATAAATGTTGAAAAGTTAAACAGCTTATGTGTAGAAGCCTCAGTTGTAATATCTTGTGTTTCCTTCTCTGCTTCTCTGTTTTCTCCTCTTGGAAACCGTCCAGCTTCCTCCTGCTATTAAATGCTTTTCTATTAATTTTCTATTAAATGCTGGAATTACTCTTTTGTGAGGGACAAAATGAGACAATAAAAAAATATTTTGTCTCAAAGGCATTCTTATGTTTTCTTGTTTAGCCAGATAATTCACATCAAAAATTTATTCCCTGGCCCAGTTTGTGTTTTGGACTGTTCTGGACTATTAACAAGGCTTCATGGGAAAAGTCCTACTTTCATTTCACTGTTTCCCTTTCATTTCTGTTATAAGACTTGACATTTCCATATCGCTGTATACTTTTCTAACCCATGCCTCCTGAACTAACATACTTTCACTGTAGGTGATCAAGGTGGTTAAAACCATCACACGCCGAACCTTCCAGCCAGTGATCCTGACAGAGTCCAAACCATCTACTCCCGTACCTCCATCTACACCAACACCATCTGAAACAAAACCAGTAAAGAGTGCTTCTGGTTGACGTGTCTCTGCCTCCCATCTTTCATCTCACTAAGTGTGTCTGTAACTCACAGCTGGTGTGGCAGCGGTCTGTAAACCTAAATACCAGGGAGATCATAAAACCTATATAGAACTGTAAAATCTGGCCACGACGCCTGCATGCACCTTTTAACGGGCAAACATTAGTAAACACAGATAGATACCTTTCATTAGAGGCAGCAGTAGCCTTGGTGGTTAAGCTCAGTCTAAATATAAAATAAATAAGCTCAGTGTCCTTCTAACTTTTTAAAATCTTTAAACTCGCCTATGTTTCACACACAATTTCAGTAATCCTTTTAAAGTCAACATGAAATGCTGTTTGCAACCCGTTTATATATACACACACACACACACACAGTATGTATGTGTATATACACAGTATATATGTATATATATACACACACACAGTATATGTATATACAGTATAAATATATATATAAAAATAATATTCTATTTATAAGTCATAAACTACATTTATTTGTATTTTATGTATGTATGTGTGTGTGTATATATATATATATTTACTGTTTCAAATATGCCTTTTTACAGGGAACTTGGATTTAA
>NW_015505374.1:1035077-1043260 GCF_001515645.1 Sinocyclocheilus grahami
AAGATTAACATTTAGTTTTTTAATGCAAGTTCTCAGTAAAAAGGCATATTTGAAACAGTATTTCACTAAATGAGCACAAATAAGTATATTTTATTTTATTTTATAATTTTCATCAAGAAAAATCAAATAAAGATTATAATGAGAACCCAATTCAAAATTCATTGTTGAAGCATGATTTCTGCATCTCCTCTGCATCTCACTTTGGTGTCTGTTTTAACATGTTAACTTCATGCGTGGGTGTTAAGGGGTGTTCACACTGACAGCGACTAGAAACGGAGCAACTTAGTCATTTATTTGAGTTGCCGGTTTGAGACATTATGAGCAACAGAGACAGTTGGCGATGCAACAAAGTAGCAACACTGACAACAACCAGTAGGAGTGCAGACAGTTCTCCTTACAGCTGCACATGTAATTCACCTCATAAATACAGTTGGATACTGCAATCGAGTGTAAATGCCTACTTGCAAACAACCATATAGCAGTTTGTCGACCTACCCCAGTTAAATTGCCATCAGTGAGATCGCTGCTTTGATCTTAATGATGTTTGTTAAAATTAACTGCAGTTCCCCAAAAAAGCTGCATACTCCATTGGTTAAACACTTACTGGGGTCTGTAAACGTGAAACAGCTGTGACTGTGGTTACAGATCTTTCCACCCTTGCGCACTGACAACTGGCTATGTGGCTTGTAAGGGTTCACACACAAATTCACGCAATCATGGTTCATCTCCAATGACGATTAATTTTTATCAAGCTCATTAATTTCCAAGATGAATTTACAGCCATGGACAAAATAGCCAATTAATTGCTTTGTGGAATTCACTGAGCAGCAAATTGGTTTCTGTATCAGCATTGAACCTTCAGGAGCAGCAGCACTCCATCCTCTTGACAGGCAGACATTTTGTAGAATAAGGGACTGGATTAGCACTCAGAGGGGAATAGTGATTTATTTAACTTGAGTCATAAAGTCGTCAGTGTCTGTGATAGTCACAGAGAACTAGAACATCACTCAGGTCCATGTAGTCTGGTGGCAGTTCTTATGTTGATTGATTTATTGTTGTCATTTACACTGTTCTCTTTTAGTATGTGGTAATGGTTTACTTAAAGATTCCTCTAAAGAGTGTGTTGAAAGTTAGTCCCTCATTTAGTAAAAACGTCAAATAAATGGCAACAATGCAGCAGCAGCAGTTCTTGTTGACAATGAAATGCTGCCCCATTGGTCAAAAAAGTTTAGATAGAAAGTTGTCTTTGTAAGCAAAATACTAGTTTGGCTAAATGGCTAATTATTTTGAGTTTGTAAACATATAAACTGATATAATTTTTTTTCACATTTGAAAAAGTTAATATATTTTTACACAAACCAGTAATAAAATGAAATGTAACTGACATACTTCAAAAAAAGTTGATTTATATGTATTTCACTTTCATTTAAATTTCATTCTCATTTTTTTCAGGATACTTTGATGGATGGAAAGTTTAAAAGAACAGCATTTATTTCAAATGATTTTTTGGTAAAAATTATAAAAGCTTTTACTGTCAGAATGTTTTAATGAATTTAATGCATCCTTGCTGAATAAAAAGAATAATTTCTTTAAAAAAAAGAAAAGCCAAAATGACAACTGGACAGCATTTAATGTTGATAAGTGCTGACAAGTCTAAAAAAATTATTTTTGATTTTTACTTAAAATAATATAGCATGTGAAATGTTTTCTATAGCTAAATATAACATTAGTCCCTTAGTTTAAGTAGTAAAGACTGTTTGTTGCTGCTACGGAAACTGTTAACAAAGTTTTTGTGATGAGAAACTTTGTAACAACTGCAACCAAGAACCCACAAGCCTTATATTTTCAGTTCTAGCTGTATCGTTACTGATGAACACAAAGCCTTTTAAAAAACTGGAAAAGATCTTCAGTCATTTCACTGCACAGTGTGACATCCACTTCCCTGCTGATGTTAGACCACTAAGTCAGTGTGCTGCACTTCACTCATAAATGCCTGTGGTTGTTTTGGCTGCTATGATCTGAGCAATCTGACATAACAGCTGCATTTTGAATGGCCCTCATATAACATATAGGCCATGCGCAAGGCATGAAAGACAGGAAATGGCTCACTCTAGTTCTGCATAAAAAGCACAAACTTTCACTTCAATAATTACGACTTGAAATTCTGCTAACTCTGTTGCTTTTTCCATCATCGTAGGTCACTAAGATGGTCAAGACAGTGACAACACGGACTGTTCGACAGGTGCCGCTGGGTCCCGATGGCCTTCCTCTTCCAGAGGGCTCGTCTCCACTGGGAAGCTACACTGACTCTATTGATCGGCGCTACATGAAAAACGGCGAGCGCTTCATCACACCCCAGGCCACTTCCACCCTCACACGCTCGTACAACAATTACAGCGACTCCTACAATGACACTCCAGACAGTCAATTTCGCCATTACGCCCTTCACGATGGATATGGAGACGTAGCCGACAACTATGGAAGTCTGTCTCGCGGAGTCAGTTACAGACCCTATCGGCCCTACATGCCCACCGGTGGATACCGGCCAGAGAACAGCTACACTCTCCCTATCCGCAAGGACGACTATGGCCATGTGGCCCAGCCTCAAGTCCCAATGGGAAGTAGCACTGTGGATCTCAATCGTTCTCAGCCTGAGCGCTTTCAACCAGAACCCTACGGCCTAGAAGACGACCGCCGCAGTCTAGGCCCAGAGGACGAAGAGCCGTATGACCTAGAGCCTGATTATTCCACGGCTAACCGCCGCACACTGCCCGGACGTACCATTCGAGAGCCATTGCGCAACGGCCCCCGCGTAAGGTAAGAATCGTGCCGTTGATTTGGTTTGTTTGCATGTGCTGCTGTGGGTTAGCTCTGTCTTTTGTCCATGATTGTAAGCAGCTTTGATGTGATTGCCTATTGAAGAGATTCAGTGCTCCAGCTCCTTGTGCGGAACTCATTCCTTCTGCCAAAGATTCAAATCTGAGTTTTTATTACTGTATTAAAACTCTCTGTATTATGTTGATTATTATCAGAGAGCATTTTCCAATGACAGCGCATTTGTTGACTGCGTCTTACAAGGTGTTGTTGAAAGTAAAAATAACTTCATTGTTTACAACCCTGTTTCAGTCTCTTTCAATATAAAAGTCTTTACTGCAAACTCACAAACTCATAAAACAGTCTCTTGTTGCCGTCTAATGGCGGAACAATGTAACTAAATGAAAATGTTGAAGCAAATTTTCAAATAGGTGTTCTCTTTATTAACAAAAACCACATTCTCGCCTAATAAACTCTTAAAACTACATTTCATGACACAAAACAGCATTATTTATAAAAATTATAGTGGATTTTAGTGTCCATCATGACACTGGATGTGAGAAATACTGCAAGCGGAGTGATACAAACAGTGAAACAGTAGGGTTGTGCAAATAATCGAATGCGATGATCATGCGCATCTCATCAGTAAAGCCGGTTCTGTGATTAGTTGTAAATCTCCATCAAGTGCTTTCAGATGGAGCGGCATTTACTACACAGAGCCGTAGTTCACTGACAAGTTACGCAATATCGCGAATCATAATCGCAGGTGATACAGCGCCGATAATGAACACGATATTGGGTAACTTGTCAGTGAACTATGACTCTGTGTAGTAAATGCCGCTTTATCTGAAAGCAGGTGTTGGAGATTTACTACTAATCACGGAACCGGATTTACTGATGAGATGCGCATGATCATCGCATTCGATTATTTGCACAGCCCTATGAAACAGTTGGCATTCTGCTGTAACTAGAATATCGCACCGCTTGAAAAGGCTCTCAGCCAATCAGATTCGAGAACCAGAAAGATATGTATTATTATTATTAAATGGCATGATAGGTGGCATTGAGACAAAATTTGTTTATATCCCTAATAGTCTTATATTGGTACAGTCTGATATTGAATGGATGGATGGATGGATGTTGAAATTAGAGATTGCACACTTTGAATGAAGAGCTCTTCTTTTTGGTCAGTGATTTCTTTCTTTATGGTAGATGAAGATAGAACATTTTTACAGTATTTTTATCTTCTAAGACAGAACAGGGAGGAAAGGAGAGATGTTGTTATCATGAAACATGTTTTCCTTGTCATAGTCCTCTAGTCAGTATCAGCACATTCCTCATTATGAGGATCTGTAGCAGTTTTGACAGTCCTGTGTGTTGCGGGAACACAGTTTATTTTTAATTAGGATGCACACACATATACAGCAGGCAATCACCGTCACAAGCAGCATACACAACTTTTGACCACTTCCTCTTTTTCAGCCCATAATGTATTTGTGTACATCCGTGCCAAAATTATAGTGTAATTAGCAGTGATGTCACCCCTCTTACTCCGAATGTCAAAGTCTTGCATTTTGCATCCATCATTAGCATTTCCATAATAACAGATGCTGACAAAAAATCTCGCTAATGAATGTGTAAAATGAATATGTTAGTTAGAGCTTACTGCTTTGCAGTTTGGAAACCCGCAATTATAAAAGAGCCAAAATTGCGACATTTAGCAAAGAAATGGTTGCCAGTGTCGTGTTTGCATAGTGCATTTAATTTGTTAAGCCAACTCTAGGTCTCTTCTTTATCTCTCTTTCTCTATCTCAGTGGAGCTGTTGTTGTCAGAGTGATTAATAGTCTCTGGTGAACACTGCCAGACAAAGGGGGCGTCTCGTCTCCAGCCATATCTCTAATGGTTCATCTCTCCTTAGCTGATCCTCCCTGCACCTGCCACCAGTGCCACAGCAGAGCAGCCATAAGGTCGTCATGCAGAAATCTCCCTGGAGACCACCAGGGACCACTTCCTATGTGCTCATGCTGAACTGATAACAGTTATAGTGTAGGCTGAAAGAGACAAATATTTCATCCTTTATATGACTGAAAAGATTGGTGAAAAGTATTATATAGTAACGTAGAACAGAATCAAGTTCTTATTTAGTACCAGTTTTGTTTTCAAATAATCCTGAGTTCATTGTTTTCACACATGCATTCTTCCTCTTGTGAAGCGGAATATGCTAAAATACAGCGCAAAGCACACATAGCAATCAGTGTAGTCTGATTTCCGAACAAATTTATTTTTAAGTGAATTACTAACTTGCAGCACTGCCAGTATAGTCTAATTCCCAAACAGATCATTGCAGTGAGTTGGTTGTTTTTAGTGAATCAAACATTTGCCTTGTTATTAGAATAGTTTGATTCCCGAACAAATTATTTGAATGAGTTGGTTCTTTCTAGTGAATCAATGTAGTTCAGTTCTCGAAAGAATGATGCTTATGAGCTGGTTCATTTTAGAGAATCAAAGACAGATAAGCAAAGCCACTGTAGTTAGTTTCCAGTAGAAATGACTGTAATGAGTGTAAATTTTTTTACAAGCACTTACTCCTTAAAAGTATTTGATGAATCACTAATGGAACTGTTAAACAGTGTTTGAAGTTTTATTTTACCATTAATTTCAACATGAAGACGATACGGTAATTGCTTAATATACTATTGTGTGTTTTTTTTTTTTTTTTTTTGGCATGGTACCCATGGTATTTTGGGGCATTTCTATAAAGTACCATACAGTATAACCTATTAAAAAAAGTATTTTTTTATTATTATTTATTGTGATTCATGATTTATTTATAAAGTATTTCATCAGGTGCAGATTTGTCAAATGAAGTGAAAGATCTGTTCCTTTTTTTGCTCACTTAAATCCACAAGTAATCATTAATCCACAAGTAATTTGCTCATTATAAGAGTGGAGCGAATGATTATTCAAATGAGTGATATCTCGGTACTGTGAGACTCTTGGAATAATATGAAACTCTTGCAAATGTGCTAAGGTTTTCCTCTTTTTTTTCTATTCATTTCATCAGGTGCAGATTTGTCAAATGAAGTGAAAGATCTGTTCCTTTTTTTGCTCACTTGAATCCACAAGTAATCATTAATCCACAAGTAATTTGCTCATTATAAGAGTGGAGCGAATGATTATTCAAATGAGTGATATCTCGGTACTGTGAGACTCTTGGAATAATATGAAACTCTTGCAAATGTGCTAAGGTTTTCCTCTTTTTTTTCTATTCGGAGGCATAGGCATTTATCCAAAAAATCTCGAAATAAATAATTCAGAGAAAGGAAATGATGGGAGAACAAAATGGATGTAGTAATGGGCACATAACTTTGTGGTTTTTGCTGGCAACGAACAAAAAACACAGACACACATATTTCTGGAACATGAAGAACATTTGGCTCATTATCGAGGCATAGAATCTGTTGTAATAACTTCAGAGCACCACATCTTGTGGAAGAGCATCATGTGTAGTCGAAGTGCTTTCATTTGCTATGAATACACTCGTATATACAATGACAGCAATTTAAATGCAAATCTTGACATTCCCATCGCTCAGTCCACAGGGTTTAGCATGCATCTGAACTGTTTAAGTAATTTCAATTTGCAAAGCCCTCTGTGTGTGTGTGTGTGTGTGTGTGTGTGTGGGTGTGTGTTTGTGTGTGAGGGAGAGAGAGAGAGAAGGAAAGAGATGAAACTATCTGTACAATGGCAGTGTTATGAACAATTGTTTTGAGCCCTCTCGTTGTCTCAAAGTGATCTTTTCACTCTGCACCTGACACCATTGTGCCATCTTTCTGATGAGTTCTGGCAGAAGCTTTTTGGCTGAAATTCATTATTTACTCTCGTAAATAATATGGTTCTAAACCCATATTTTTTTCTTTTATGATACAAAAATATGGATATTTTTAATACTTTTATTTGGTCCTGTCTATGCAATTACATTGACCATGGCTGTTAAAAAGCATGATAGAAGCAGTCACGATAGCCAAAGGCTGATAGAATAATAGCTTTGTGTGAGGATCAGAGCAAAATTTGTCAAAAGTTATTCACTACTAATCTTACTCTCCAGCTAGCTGTTCATTCCGAAACAGTAAACAGATGTTTGCATCAAGTTGAACACCATCTGATCGTTCAATGTGATTTGTACCCCAAAACGATTGATTCATTTATTGATACGATTCTTGACTTAAGTTTAATTCACTGATTCATTGATCCGGTGGTAACTGTGAAGTGTGAACTATGTATAGACAAGAGCTGTGTCTCACAGAAAAAAAGAACCATATTCTGTAACCAAAACTGTTGTTTTAATAGGTGCCTTTCAGGGTTTGAAATTAACACCCGCCAACGCGCCAAATGCGGGTAAAAATCAGCTGTGGCGGGTAACGCTGTCAAATCACTAGCCAATTTGGCGGGTTACTTTTCATAAATTATGTTTACTAATTCATTTCTTGAGGAAGTTAATGTAAGCCAAATCTGCACAGATTTAGTGTAAATACTGAACTCGAGACTCATCATGATATGTTAAATAAGCCTAATTGCGCATTATCTGGGCATCTAGCTTACTTGAACATACCCAGCGATGTAGCTACTGGCCATCGGGAGCACCGGGACATTCCCGGTGGGCCAATCGCCGAAGCGAGGGAGACCTTATATTAGGCGCTGTTTTAAATGACAGCCCACGCAAAATGGCAAAAAGCAAGTACTCCAAAATTGTGAAGTGGTGCTAACCGGTGCATCCGCCAGCCGCGCGTTAAAGCAGAGCAGGATCAGTCTCCTGCACAGCGCTGCGCTTCCGCCACGTTTTATAAGCGATAAACAGTGCAAATCGCTCGATCCATTCAGAAATGACACAGAATTGTGTTATACAGTTGTGTGATATGACAACATTAAAGGTTCTGCCTGAAAACAGCCACGACAAGGTAAAATGCATGTAAACAAACTGCAATGTAAACCAACTTTAATAGCTTATTTCTCTTTAAATGTTTCATTCTAATTCATTTTAATTTAAGTAAAATGTTAATTCAGTAAGAGCCTGATTAAAGATAAAAATCAGTGTCTCTGTAATTTAGAGACACTTATAAATTAGGTGTTTTCCATTTACAAATATTGTAAAGTTCTTAAAGGCTTCATTTAGGCTACTCAGCATCATGTCATTCCAAACCTGTATGAATTTCTTTCTTCTGTGGAACATAAAATAAGATATTTTGAGAAATTCAAGAAATGTTTGTCCATACAGTAGAAATCAAGAGTAACCAAAATGGTTTGGTAACATTCTATAAAATATCTTTTGTGTTTTACAGAAGAAAGTAAGTCATACAGGTTTGGAAAG
>NW_015505374.1:1043270-1069311 GCF_001515645.1 Sinocyclocheilus grahami
GTATTTGTTTTTGTGCTCATTTATTTATTTATTTACTTACTCCAATTGAAGGCCCTATAACACAGCAAAACATTCACAGGGGAACTTGAGGGCCGTATAGGCTGGATTTGTCCAGGGCTGAATTTGAACCCCAGTCCAGCCCTGTACCCGTTACTACGCAACAAATAATGGCGTGGCGGGGGCCCTGGTTTCCTTTGCATTGAAGCAATAATGAAAAATAAAAAAATGCCTGAAGACTCACACCGTGTCTACACCAGATGTGACAAAATACTATAGAACCCATTATAATCGGTGATGCGGCCTACACTAGATGTGGCACAGCACAGCACGACAAATCCCTGACAGTAAACTGATGCCTCGTTCTATTTATGACGTAGGCCTACTGTTTGACAAAGTACAAATTATTAGCAATGGTCACTTTGTCGCATCCAGTGTGGACAGCCTCAAGCTGTTGGCTTACCTACGGCCTTTTTCCCATTATTTATTTGTTTAATTCTTTTGGCTAGTAGAAATTATGAATGGAAATTATGAACTTAAAAATTTAGTAGCCAAATTGGCTGGTGAGTGAAAAGGTTAATTTCAAACACTGGTGGCTTTCTATGTAAATGCTGACTGGCAGCGATGCAGCAGGGAAGCTGCATTTGGTTTTAGATACAGCATATGTCCACTCCTTTTTATTTCCAGTCTGAGTAAACCAGCAGCAAAAACCTCATATTACTGCTCTTAATCAGTGCCTGGTCAGTTTACACTCTGTTTTCTGGTGTATAAATTCAGGAATACCATTTTGTTTAAGCTGACCCAATCTTTTCAATTTCAAGATTAGTTTTGGGTGATAAGAACTTAAAATAAGATTCTGCTGTAGAGTTATTTTTAGTTATCCAGTGCTTAGCTTGACTAGTGGATGGAAGAAACAGCAAGTCACTCTGTAAATCCTATTATACTTGGTCATACACACCATCAAACGTGAGTCATGCTGCCTAAGCCTGTCTGCCCTTTCTATATTAGCTGCTCTGGTTAATTATTTGCATCAGCATGAGTCTTGGTGGGAAGAGTATTGAACTGTTTAACTCAAGTAGAAATAATGTATCCTGTGTGCCAGCCGTGTTAATGTTGGTTTGCTCACAACAGGTCTGGCACTGGTCGCCATTCAGACATTACGTCAGTTAATGATTTTTTCATCATTCTGACACTGAATGGCACTTGGATGGCATTTTCAAAGCAATAAAATGCTTCCAAATGTACCATGTGGTCAGTAACCACTCTCTTAATTTGCATGAAATCTGTTGGCATGTTACAATAATAAAGCAAATGATGATTGTAATGAATGATGACCGGAGCTGGCCTTCGCAGCAGTGTTCTGTGAACTGCAAAGAGTAGTAGTACTTTATCATTATGTCAAGACATTTCACTCAGTGGCCACCCGGCCACACTTACCGTTAACATTTTTACGACTTAGACTGTCTCTGATTACATTTGACTAAACCACGATTGGCATAATTGCTCATATTTTAATTTACTAAAGGACTAAGTGCTTCTAGAGGAAAAATTATATAAACAAAACATAACTATGAACTCTGAAAATAACTGAGGATAATTAAATTGAGGAAAACTTTTCCAAACAATTAAGCCTATTGAGCAACCAACAATTTATTTGAATGGATTTGCTATTTTAGTCATGCTGTGCAAACTTAACTTAAACAACTTCATTATACCACAGTGAAATGAAAGTGGAAAACACATATTTTTCATATTTATTTAATAAAATATTTAAGTAAGCAAACTTTGAAAGTCTTTTATGTTCACAAAGGCTGCATTTATTTGATCGTAATGTAGTAAAGCATATGGAATTTTATTACAATTTAAAATAGTGTTTGTATTTTAATATGTTTTAAATTGTAAATTATTCCTGTGATGGCAAAGCTGAATTTTCACCAGTCTTCACATGATCCCTCATAAATCCCTCATTCTAATTTGCTAATTTGCTGCTTGAAAATGGCTGTGCTGCTTAATATTTTTGTGGAAACCTTTTTCACAATTTTTTAATAAAAGTTCAGCAAAATTGCATTTTTTTAACAGAAATTATTTGTAACACTGTAAAATCTTTACTGTTACTTTTGATCAATTGAATGTCTTTGAATAAAATGCAAAAAAAATTCAAAAAAAAAATTGCAGATGCTGCAATCTTTGTGTCTAGGAGGAGACGTCTCACCTGACAACATGTTGTACCCCTGCTCTGTCGTACATTCCTTTAGTGTGCTTAAAACTCTTTTTCCCTCTGGGACCAATCAGATGATGCTTTCCTCATGTACCGTCATAGAGTTAATGCCCCATTTCATGGCCAAATCATCTCTTTACGATGTCAGATGTATGAACTGCTCATTTAAAGCACTGCCATGTAACAGCTTGCTAAGATTTCGTCCCTCTGTAATGTGCCCTCAAATCACCTCCAAAGTTGCAGTACATAATTAACATAAAACTCTCATTAAAAGTGCATCCCTTATAACCGCCAACATTCTCAGCTGTGGCCCATTTAGTCAAGTCACACATCAAAGACTTTGTTCACACTGTGTGTAAATCCGATTTGTTTTTCAAATCTGGTTTTTAGCAGTCTTTTCATAACAGTCATTTTAGGAGTGATTAAATCTGATCATATATATATATATATACACGTATACGTATGAATATGTATATAGAATATAGAATTGGAAATGTTCCCCCCCCCCCCCCCCCCCTTGCTGTTCAGACTACAAGCAAAAGATTAAGATCTAAACAACATTTCCTCTGTGGATTCATGAATGCTGTCAATAATGGTGGCTTTATATTTGCACATTTGGTCCCTAGTGCTCTGAATTTCTAGTACACCTTGTTTTTCCCACCTAGAGTGAGATGAGGACAGAAAATGAGCTGGGAATGGAGAGAAAGAGTGATGGTGAGTAAGTGACACAGGGGTTTAATATTTCTATGCCAATTTAGGAGTACCACCACAGGGACATTTTTTTGTTCACACTGATAATGAAGCATGCTGAGACTCCTATCAGAGATTGATGTAACCTCCTTGATGTGTACAGCACAGCCCCAGACATGTTATTTCCAACTTCTACGCTGTAGAGAACAAGAAATGTTGGAGTAAAATATCATGTGGGCTCATGAGAGCCTCCAGCCGCCTGCAGTCACTGCCGCAGAATAAGAATGTTCATGTTAATATAAGTTATCATAAATAACCCATATGGTATACAGTGATGATGACGTGTGTAGATTCTTTTTGAATAACAAATAAAATCCGTTTCTACTTCATTCATTCTTTGAATTTGTTGGAAGTATTTTAGGTTATTTAATACACAGCTTTAAATGTACAAGGCTGTGCATTGCTGAATACAAATCTTACTAACCCCAAACGTCTGCATGGTAGTATATATCTATATATATATTTTTTTTAAACACTGTTTCTCTTTAGAAGTTAAAATCAGCCATTGCCATTTCAGGTTTTGTGTGATGCCTCAGAGAAATACAAAACTCTTGCTACCGCCTGTGGAGCCAAAGGGTCAGTTTTTTGGAAACAGTATGTTTGAACACCACAAACAGCACTTTTTGGTCAGTTTCACCTCTGTTTTAATGAATGATACAATGGCTAATTTCCAAGGTGTCTGAAGTAGCAGGAAATGTTCCCACTGAGCATTTGTTTGCAAACTGTATTTTCAGTCTATAGGGCTCTTTTGTTGGCTTAATGGTCACTCTATGTTGCATTAGGGCTTTTTTCCATCTGCTTTGGACTTTTATGCCTTTTCTTTGAAAATGTGGAGAAGTATACCATGAAAAGGTTCATTTACACTTTGTAAGACAGCACAGTAGCAACATAAACAGTTGTGTGCTACCAATAGTAAAAACTTATGAATTGTATGTATTTCTACTGTAAATTTTCAAAGCATTATCAGTGTCAATTTACAATGAATATTTCAGAAATGCACATTGATTATTCAATTTCCTATCCCAACATATTGACAGGGAGCTCTCGGAAAAGTCCAGAGCTGGGATTCTCCCAGTGGGAGAGTGATGCTGTACTATTCAGATTACTCATAGTAGGGAAGCCATCTATCGCTCCCTATCCATCTGTCTGTCTTTCTCTCTCTTTGTTTCCAGTCTGTTCTATATTTGCTCTGGGCCATGCGGGCTCTCTGTTTTCCCTCATGCTGTATCCCATCCATCATTAATTAAAGAAAGAGAGAACATCACTGTGTCCCGACAGACACAATTAATAGGGAAATGGCAGCAGTTTTTCTTTTTGACGTGCTGTGGATTCTTTGACACCATGGTTAACATAACTAAAGCAATCAGCCTTTTCTCTGTCTGTCGTACTTACTCCAAAACATAGAGTTTTTCTTATGCTTTCCTGCTCTTTGTGTGGTGTTACTACCATTGGATGACTGATACATCTCTTTAAAATCTCTCTCTTTTTCTTCACTTGTTACAGAGGCTACGAGGACCCCATCGAGGCTGAATTAATTGATGAAAGACACCCCTACATCCATGGCATGTACCCAGCACCTCTTGCCCAACCTGAGAGGGGCAGCTTGGCCAGTCTAGATCGCATGGGCGGCCGTCGCTCCCCCTCGATTGACAGCATCCGCAAAGACCCGCGGTGGAGGGACCCCGACCTGTCTGAGGTCATCGCCATGCTAGGCCACCCCATCGATCCGGTCAAATCCAATGCAGCTGCCTACCTACAGCATCTCTGCTATGAAAATGACAAGATAAAGAAGGATGTCAGGCAGCTGAAGGGGATCCCAGTGCTGGTGAGCTTGCTGGACCACCCTAAAGCTGAAGTCCATCGCAAGGCCTGCGGAGCTTTGAGAAACATCTCCTACGGCAAGGACCACGATAACAAAGTGGCCATCAAGAGCTGTGATGGGATTCCTGCTCTCATCCGTCTGCTGAGGAAAACCAATGACATGGAAGTTCGGGAACTTATCACAGGTATGATATGATAATTATATCCATCCGCTCTGTTCCATACTGGAATTTAGCACTGTAATCATGGAAACAAAGGATAATTTGGTTCAAAGGATATTTTATTTTTCTTTCATTAATGCACATTAACCTGACTGTAAAGACATTTATAATTTTGTAATATTTATGATCATGTGACACTGAAGCCAGTAGTGACTACAGAAAATTCTACTTTGCCATCACAGGAATAAATTACATTTTAAAATAGTTGTTTTTAATGTAATATTTCACAATATTTCTATGTTTTAGCAAGAGACCTAATGAATAACACACCTCAAAATTTTGAACAGTATTATTGTGATAGTAATATTGTGAAATATTACATTAAAACAACTATTTTAAAATGTAATTTATTCCTGTGATGGCAAAGTAGAATTTTCTGCAGTCACTACTGGCTTCAGTGTCACATGATCATAAATATTACAAAATTATAAATGCTACTGAACGCAAATCCGTCCTAAATAAATAGCCCATTTTTGGGAACAAGGGTAAACATTTTAAGAATGCTAATCTAAAATTTGAGGCTGACATGTTTATAGTGGTTACTGCAGCTTGTCGAAATTCAATTTCAGATTCATTTTACCTTATCCATCCTAAATCTTCTATGATTCATTCATTTGTATTTTTCTCATTTCATCTAGTCAAGCTTGGCAAGCATCCTACTAATACTAGCCATAGGCCTCTCTCCATGTTTTGTACGTTAACATACTAGATGAGTCCGGACAGATGTTGACTGAATCCAGGTCAGTCTTTTAGCGGGACTACTCAGCAGGGTCGTGACCTGCTGGGCTTTATGTGTCTCCTCCTGGGACCTTAATACTTTGGCCTGGTCTCCACAACCTGACACACATTTACTAGAATGTGGAGAACGCAAAAGAGGTCCGGATTCAGACCGGACACTCAACGCACAAAGACCAAAGACACATGTTTGCATGCATTCACAAGACATTTTATTCCTGGAACATGGGATTTGTGTAACTGACAGACAATGAGGGATTTACAAAATCTTAAGAAAATAATAATAATCATGAACATTTGTGTATGAAATAATTATAAACGCTCCCATCTTGGGGTCAGTAAGATTGGTGGTTACTGCAGCTTGTCGAAATTCAATTTCAGATTCATTTTACCTTATCCATCCTAAATCTTCTATGATTCATTCATTTGTATTTTTCTCATTTCATCTAGTCAAGCTTGGCAAGCATCCTACTAATACTAGCCATAGGCCTCTCTCCATGTTTTGTACGTTAACATACTAGATGAGTCCAGACAGATGTTGACTGAATCCAGGTCAGTCTTTTAGCGGGACTACTCAGCAGGGTCGTGACCTGCTGGGCTTTATGTGTCTCCTCCTGGGACCTTAATACTTCGGCCTGGTCTCCACGACCTGACACACATTTACTAGAATGTGGAGAACGCAAAAGAGGTCCGGATTCAGACCGGACACTCAACGCACAAAGACCAAAGACACATGTTTGCATGCATTCACAAGACATTTTATTCCTGGAACATGGGATTTGTGTCACTGACAGACAATGAGGGATTTACAAAATCTTAAGAAAATAATAATAATCATAAACATTTCTGTATGAAATAATTATAAACGCTCCCATCTTGGGGTCAGTAAGATTTTTCATGATTATGCTCAGCAGGGCTGCATTTGTATGATTATATTGTGGAATATACCATTTAAAATAACTGTTTTCTATTTTTAAATATTTTACAATTTCGGAAATTACTTATTAATATCAATGTTGAAAACAGCTGTGCTGCTTAATATTTTTGGGGAAACCATGATACATTTTTGCAGGTTTCTTTGATGAGGAAAGTTAAAAAGAACAACTTTTATTTGAAATAGAATATTTTTGTTTCTTTAATGTCACTTTGATCAGATTAATGCATCCTTGCTGAACTAAAGTATTAATTTCTTTAAAAAATTCTTACTGACACCAAACTTTTGAATAGTAGTGTATATGTTTAAACGATATTGAGTGCAGATCTTTCCTCTACTAGGGTTTGATGAAGCTACTGAAAGAGATTTTTTTCTGGTAATGACATTGACTGATGGTTCTCCAGACCAGGCATTCAGTTTTTTCACAGAACTTTTCATGAAAAAAAGTTTCTGGTGTGTGAAATACCTGAGTGAATCCCGGAGAGTGAAACAGTGACGTATAACAGCTCCACAGCCTGCCTCAGTGATTAACTTTACAGCACACTGTTGCTTTCAGTCTCAGTTAAAAAAAGCTATTTTCTACAGGATGGAGGGAATAAAGTGTATCAGTTCCAAACCAAGCCCTGGACAGCCTTATGGTTTATCTGCAAGGCCCCTATAAAAACACTGCCCTTACAATAGTCTTTCAGCAGCCTGGAAAACTGGGAATGTTTTTTCTACAATTAAAAATAATTGCAGGGTTTTAAAAATAGGTTCACCGTGTGCTCTTGAACACCATGGTTGGTACTCGTCAGCAGCACTTATTTGCACCTCAACCAAGAAACTTATTGTGTGGATATTGCTAGTACTTTTTTCTTTTTGTTCACTTTTTTTTGTTCTACTTCAGAAGTATTTGCTTAGAATTTTTCATTACCTTTTCCACTTTTCAGCATTATTTTTAATTAAACTGTCTGGTTTAATTTGTTGACCCTGTGTCAAATGTTCTTCACGCGCTGTGAATATTTAGCAGTTCATATTAATATTTTTAAAATAAGGTGGTCAAGACTGATACAACTTCAAAGCATCATCATTTCCTTTTCAGAGCTCTGCAGCTTAAATGTTAAAAGTCTTTTGAACTACAGTCATTTATTATTTAATTACAACCAACCAGCTACAGCGGTGTGTTTATAGCCATGAACCTCTGCTTCCGTGTTTGCGTTCTGTATCTTTGTATCTGCATCAACTCCCCATCTCGCCCTCATTCTCTCTTTCTCTTTATTTTATGTCTGATCAAGCAAGTTTTTAGAAGAAACAGATTTAAGGCGTAATTCCTATTTCCATAATCCGCACTATATGACTCTCCGTGTTTTTGGCACATTCTAGACATTGCACATTTGGAACTCTTTTTCACTGGCGGAGCAAAAAAGACAAAGTAACTAGCACTATTTTATGAAATTACATTACATAGAGGCATTTAGAAATGTAATTACTAAATGTCAGTGTTTGACTTTGTTTCCTTTAGCCTTTGACTGCGTCAACCTGCTCCAGTTTTCTGCCTCCTATTAAAGCCAATGAAGTGAAGTTAATCAGCATGTGCTATGTATAGACCTCTACATCTCCTCTGACTACAAGCCCATCTGACACAATAACACATGCACAAGTGCATGAGCCGGCCGGTAATGATCCATGCGCCTTAATGTTCCACTTTACCAAATAGACATTCCCACATTCGGCAAGGGCCATGTGTACGGTGTCTGTTATCAGGACTTTAACCAGGGTCTAATGGCCATTCAGCGCCTAAGAGGTGATGGCGATGGAGCCTCCTCGCAGATTGAAGTACAAAATGGTTATTATCCGAGGGTAAATAGATTTATTTTGGTGGTTAAAAGAACCCGAGCCCACTTTACACAAAGCTACGACATGTTTATAGACCTCTTGTCTCCTGTTGGAGTTTTTGTGAGTAGAAATGAATCTGGAAGTAATTGCTGAGCGAGAAGAACATGGAGTGATGATGTGTATGAAGGGCAGAAAAAACTATTCCGAGCTGTATAAGGATGTACATTTGTTTGAGTTTGTAGTCAACTATGCTATTTCTGTTTTTAGCGAGAATGACCTGTGGTCCTAGTTTTTACTAACCCAAGAAGATGGCTGTTTATTTATTCACTGTACATTTCCAAGGGTAGCAGTAGCTGTATGGGGCTTGCCAAGTTAATAAAACAAAGGCCAGTCTTAACTGTGTAGGCGTATATACGTCTGCTGGCTTATAGAACAAGCTTCTCTGTTTTATTGTCTAGAAAATAACAGCCTGGCCCCTTTACGTTCTGTTTACTTGGAGCAATTTTTCTCGAACTGTGCTTTTTCTTTCCTTTTTTCCTGTCCAATCCTTCTTAGTCGTGGTCTGTAATGGAGGTTCCTGTCTGAAAACTCAGAATCAATGTTTTTGTAATGCGTGGTGTGTCAACAGATCTAACAGCACTGCCACTTTTTTTGTAGCTCTCGTGTGATTGTGATTTTAAGAAGTGTAACAGGTCCTTTTTTCTTTTCCTGTTTCTTTTCTCTCTCTGTCTTATTCCACCTGTTAGGAACACTTTGGAACTTGTCGTCCTATGAGCCACTGAAGATGGTGATAATTAACCACGGGCTTCAAACGATGACTAACGAGGTCATTATCCCTCATTCGGGCTGGGAACAGGAGCCGAATGAGGACTCAAAGCCACGAGATGCAGAGTGGACCACCGTCTTCAAGAACACATCAGGATGTCTAAGGTACACTGGTCTGATTGACAGCATTCTCCACATCCTTGTCAGCTGACCTAGTCTTAATGACAATGAAACCTCTTTCGGGTTTTGCAAGTCTAATTTACTCACCCCCATGTAATCCAAGATGTTCAAGTCTTTCTTTCTTCAGTCAAAAAAGAAATTAAGGTTTTTGAGGAGAACATTCCAGGATTTTTCTCCATATAGTGGACTTCAGTGGGAGCCAACAGGTTGAAGGTCCAAATTGCAGAGTCAGTGCAGCTTCACACGATCCCAGCTGAGAAATAAGGGTCTAGCGAAGCGATCTGTCATTTTCTAAAAAATAAACATTTATAAACTTTTTAACCACAAATGCTTGTCTCGCACTAGCCCTGCAAAAAACTCCATCTCATTTTCTCCTTCAACTTCAAAATTGCCTGACATCATTGTTTTACCATTTTTCATAAGGGCGTTTGACTTTCTTTGCACGTTCGCTTTGTAAGAGAGAGAGTCTACATCATGTGTGGCCATTCCAGTGTGACTACTTAATGTGTGATGTCGAGCTAGTGCAAGACGAGCATTTGTGGTTAAAAAAGATTTATTGTTTCGCTAGATAATACCTTTTTTCCTCGGCTGGGATCGTGTAGAGTCCTTTGAAGCTGCACTTGAAACTGCAGTTTGGACCTTCAACATCGTTGGCCATCCACTATATGGAGAAAAATCCTGGAATGTTCTGGTAGTGAACTAATCCTTTAAGATGATCTGTCTTTTGTTATGTAATGTTATTTTAGTATTCTTTATTGTTTGTTTCAGCTTCATTTCAATTAATAAAACTTGATTTTTATTAGCGTACACTTTAGTTGACAATGACAACTTTGGTCTCTCTTGTGTTTAACTCATTGTTATACTGCCATATATTGCTTGATATGGTTCCTGTGCACTAGGGGTAGAATAGCAGATCTTATTGCATAGGATTGAGATCATCATTTCAGCCTATGGGGGAAACAGCAGTTAAAATGAGCTTTTGCTATATAGAGAGGCAACTGTTAACCGATCTATATGGAAAACAAAAGCAGGAACAGATGATTTTGAATAGATCATATATTTGTCAGAAGAAAAATAAGTTCAAAAACATCTTCACATTATAACTAATGCAAAAATCAATAGCCTCTGTCTGTTCAATATTTAACCATTTTTGGTATTATGTTCCGATCCTCTCTGTAGACACTGATCCTCTCCTCTGGGGGTCATTCTAGCAGCTCAGCTTTTGATTAAGATATCCAGTCACTAAAGGGCTTTATATCTCCATGGTTACCATGCATCTTGCCACAATAAATGGAGTCTGTTTTTTCCCCTTGCACCCACTCAAGTGATTGTGTTCTTTGCCTGAAAAGGAAATGTCTTTTTTTTTTTATTCAGTGTGATCTTTGCCTGGCTCAGCAATTATAAATGGACATTTGATCCATGAATAATAATAAATGTTTTAAATCTCTAGCATAAACTACAACCCATGAGAATGAGTTCAGATCATGAAATGCTCATCCTCACGTTAAACATTGTGTTATAGTGCCATGATGGTGCCTACAGTGATCCTTCCTTTTCAGGATTCACATGTTGTTGCACTCTTAACACTGTGGCATTAAACCAGTTTATTCTTGCCTTGTTTGGCTGTGACTGTCCTTGTTTGACCTACCTAGACTTCTGTGGCTGTTGTGGATAAGCCTCAGCACACAGGTCTGATTGTCTAAATCAACTTGCTAGCAGCAGAAGCAGGTCAGTGTAGTTCAGTTTCATGACCTCAAGTGCTTTCTTTAATCCTTTATCTTGTGATTGCATGATCAGGTACTTCGAACACAGTGTTGTGTGCTGGTTGTGTCATAAATTTGCAATTATGATACATTTGGTGTATCATGCTACATTATGATATTGTTGATTAGATCAGTGGTCTTTAAGAAGCAGGATTTGGATGCTACAAGAATTCACTTCAGAAACTGTATGTGGTATTGCATTTAATTCCTCCCTCTCTTCTCTTATTTGAGCTGTGTCCTGTGTTGTGTGTGAGCTCGGTGCTGAAGCTCCGGAGGGACGGGGCTGTGTTTCCACCCTCTATTTCTTCTTTAGCAGCCAGACCTCTAATATTCAGCTGCTGCTGCTGGTTGTGCTGCAACCCACTGGGCCAAGTACAGCTTCTGCTTGCTTCTCTGTGTTTGACTCTACCTCCCTGCCTTCATCCGTTCTTCTCAGTCTCTTCCTCTGTTCCCTTTCCTTTCAAGACCTACTGGATCTCTGATATCTGCCAAATTAAAAAAAAATTACATATGAAGCATGGACATTATTGGGTCCCACTTTATATTAGGTGCCCTTAACTACTTGCATCAAAAAATAAGTACAATATACTATATTGTGTTCAAATTTCTATTGTATTGTATTGGGATTCGGGTAGGGTTAGGGACAGGGACAGGTTTGGTGGTATGGGTAGGTTTAAGGCGTAAGAGATGGATCAACAGTGTAATTATAAATGTAATTACAGAAATTAACTACAGATGTAATTACATGCAGGTGTTTTTTTTAAATATATGTACAATGTAAACAGGTATGTACAAAATAAGTGCACTGTAGCAAATTATTAATTTAAGGGCCAGATTTACTAACAGCTTGCAGCAGCGCAAACATCCTTTTGCTGTTAAAATAGTACTGTCAGGATTTACTAAAGACACGCAGTGACGAATTAGCACTGAAAAGGCATGGACACAGTTATTTTTGGGCCTGGCCTTATTGAATATGCATTTGTAGGGGTTTCCCTTTCAGACAGGATGGGAGGAGAGTATTCAAATGAATCACGCAACATGATTTACTAATGTTTGCGCTTGTCAAATTACTGGTATTTGCGCCATTATTTAACGCCTCAAAAAAGCATGTCTTAAAGCAGGCTGTAATTTGCTCTGCTCTTAGTAGATTGCGCTGGTCATTATGGAAATGATCTGGCTGCGTCTCTGCTCTGTAACGCTAATTTGCCCTGTTTAGAAAATCTGGCCCTAAATGTAAGTACAAGGCCACCTAATATAAAATGGGGCAAATTATTGCTATAGTTTATTTTGTATCTATTACTGATTGAGTTTATGCTGACTTCAACTAATATTGTTCTTGATGCTCAAGAAACATTTCATATTATTGTCATTATTGAAAAGAGTTGTGCTGCTTAATATTTTGGTGGAAACCGTGATGCATTTGTTGGGATTGCTTAATGAAAGCATTTAGTTACAGTTTTTTGCAATCAATTAATTAATCAGAAATTTATTTTTTTCCATGTATCATAAAGCAAGCCAAATCCAGTATTGGTCGTCCTCTTTCTCTTCATTTTAAAGAGGAACATTGTGAACATTTCCTAAAACAATTGCCCTTTTCTTACTTTCTCAGCACTCTTTTACTTTTTCTCAACCTCCTTATCTCTCTTTAGCTCGTTCTCCTTTGCCAAGGCTCTCACTGGCTATTACCCTGCGACAGGTCAATCAATGGGATCAGGTTAACCAGTGCCTCAGCGGGTCTAAAGCATGTATCAGGGAGAGGTGGCAGTACAGCCATCATGGCATCATGTGTTTCCATGCGCTGCCACCTCTCAGCAGGTCATCGCAGACATGTGGTTGTACACAACACAACGCCACTCCATCCTCATCCTGTCTTTTTAGCCTCAGCTCAGCCTGTATCCATGGAAACTGTATCCAGTGACATCTGTTGCCTAGTAAGCTGCTCGGAGGCAGAGTTTTGTTTCCTGTCTCTCTTCGACAGAGGGAAAGCACCCTTTATTTATTTCTTTGCTCATTTGGACAAATGTGCACATTTGTAATCCCTGATTAAGTAGTGCATCCATGTCCTGTTTGTATTTGAGATTTTTGAAGGTTTTAAAGGTCTTAAAAGGCTTAAAGTGCCCCTATTATGCCATTTTTACGGTTCCTAATATTGTTTTGGGAGTCTCCTACAATAGGTTTACATGCATGCAAGGTCAAAAAACCCTTTAGTTTTCTCAAAATATGCATTTAATAACACCTCATTTTCCAGATTCTCAAACGATTCGTTCGAAGCAGTTCAAAGATTCAGCCTGCTCTGCTTTGATTGGTCAGATGTCCTAGTCTGTTGTGATTGGTCTACGGCGTACAGTGGTGTCGGAAACGATACGCCTATTTCAATAGTTCTGTATTTTGAACGCTCTATAGAAAATATAAACATCTATTATCATACTTACAGGTTGTGATTCAGTGGAGCAGCTGGTCCAAATAAACAGGAGACTGATCCATCTTTCAAGAGCAAGCGTTTTATGAATCCCGCATTGAACTCCCCGAGATTAAAGAAGGAGTCGTCAGTAGAATGACGTGTTTGTGGGCGAGGTCAAGTTGTTTGCAGCCAGCCAACGTAGAACATAGGCACGCATTATGCAAATGTGTTGAAGTGGGATTCTAATTACTAATGACTCGTCTAGGTTGTACAGAGTCGATTCTTTATTTTGGGGGTTCAATAAATTTATTTATCATGCACTTTCAGCTTTACAAATTTGCAGATCGTTTACATTCACATACAGCTACATTACACACTGCATGAAAGGCAATATTGGAAATGGCATAATAGGAGCACTTTAAAGGAATGTTTTACCCAAAAAGGAAAAATTGCTGTAAAGTTACTCATCCTCCGGCCATCCAAAATAAAGATTTGGACTCTCATTCTGACGGCACCCATTCACATGTAATGCTAAATGTCTCCAAATCTGTTCTGATGAAGAAATTAACTTATCTACTGTACATCTTGGATGGCCTGAGGGTGTGTAAATTTTAAAGTAAGTAAAGTTTTATTTTTGGATGAACTAGAGCAGAGCTAAGCGATGAAGGGTTTTCAGTGACAGATTCAAGTTATTTCATAAAAATCTTCCAATATTTCAAGGATATAATCTCTTGTGTCAGTCAAAGAATCATACATTCCTGTTATCGTTACATACAAAAATATTTTATAATTTTTAATTAAGATAATTTATTTTAAAAAGACCTGCACATTCATTTATAATAAGTGATTTGTCTGGCATCTGTGTAATTAAAGCTTGAAGTGCCACCAAATAATATATTACAATTATTTGTCTATTAAATTTTGCTACAATATTATATCTTGGATTCTTGGATTCTCTGGTTAAGGTGCAAGAGATTGCAGGCAGTATTCAGTATTGTGCTGACTGTCCTTCAGGCATTAGGGAGGAAAAAGACAGGTAGCTGTAAAAACGCAATCCATCTCTGTTATATCTGGACTGCCGCCACAACAGATGTACAGCTGGAAAATGTTACATTCCATATGGGTGTTATACTGCAAATGGGTTCAAATTTCTTCTGCTAGAAAGGGAGCCATTTGTTTGGCAGGGCGCTGGTTTAATTTATGTTTTCTGCAGTTGTCGTTTGATAGTGATGACTCTGGAGTGAGGCTTTTTTTATGGATAGGATTTGAACTCGGCAATCTAGTTATAAAAAAACTACAGCTTGAACAGCTGGTAGGAAAGAAATTTCAGGGTAAAGGATGAAGAACCCAGATGGCTCCTGGTGCCTTCTCGGGCTGTGAACACATCTGACGTTCTTTTCATTTTTCTTCTGTAAACCATGTAACTTTATAATTTTATCTGTCTTCCATTCATTTTTTTTAAATTGGTCATTTTAGCAGGTCTGAGATCAGAATGTGGGTTTAATTGGATTGGGTGCCTGTATATTGTTTATCATACACTTTCCAACAAAAATCTGTGAATTACCACAATAAAATAATAACATTGGTTATTATTTTTTAATATAATCATAAGGCAGTGTCTGTGTCTATATGATTTCGTCTCATTGTCAAGCTTTTATCAGACTCATTCTAGTGTATTTTAGTCCATTTCTAGTGAATCCAACCATTTTAAGCGATTTTTGTTTAAATTTATATATTACATGTATATTATAAATTACAATAATAATAACACGCTTCTGGATTGTGTATTACTATAATATCTATTTTTACATATTTCAAAGATATTGGTACAGTTTCTTAACTTCTTATTGCCAGTAGCTGGTATCTTGTATCTAACTACTTTTACAAGAGCAGTTTGGCTAAAGTTGAACTACTTCAATTATGATTAGCTTGTAGCTTGGCAAATTACAGTTTCAAAGTAGCTTCCTCAACAAAATCTTTTAATGTGTCAGCTAGCTTATGATGTATAATTAGTTCAAATTACATGTGCTTACTCATGCTTTTGCTGTTTGCCGTAGGAATGTGAGCTCAGACGGTGCAGAGGCGCGCAGACGGTTGAGAGAGTGTGGGGGGCTGGTAGATGCCTTGCTGCATGCGCTGCAGTCGGCTGTGGGAAAGAAGGACATGGACAACAAAGTGAGTGTCTTCAGCCGAGAGAGCAGCTGGAGCCTGTTTCTATCGTTGTTTTTTTCTGGGTTTAATTTGCATTTGGTGTCGCATGCAAAAAAAATCCACATGCAAACCCAGGCAAGTGATCAGGACCAGAATGTAAAGCAGAGGGGTGTTGTGTCATCTTAAAGTTTTTTTTTTTTTGCAATAATGACTGCCTGACTGTACATTATCCCACATATTACCCAGCTACTTCTGATATAAATATTTGAATTGACAAAAAATATTGCTTTGCTTGTAAATAGTGCAGCTATGTAAGTAATCACTTGCTTGGCACAACGTCCAACTATACAGTTTAGTGGTCGTTATACAAAAATATTTGACCATACAATGCCATTATTATTATTATTATTGAAATAATATTCTTTAGCAGACAAATGGTTAATTTTTTAAAGATACTTTTTCCAAAAGGCCTGTATAAAAATGTTTCATTCTTTCTATTTTTCTCTCTCTTGCTGTCTCTTAGTCTGTGGAGAATTGTGTTTGCATCATGAGGAACCTGTCTTACCACGTGCACAAGGAGGTTCCAGGGGCTGAGAAGTTCCAGGATCCCTCAGCTCTTCAGGGCCCCGGCTCTGCTGGCACTCAGAGGAAGAAGAAAGATGATGCAGGCTGTTTCGGAGGAAAGAAGACCAAAGGTCATTATTGAATTCTTCTTCATCTCATCTATGCGCTTTATACTTCTAAAACAGTGCTGAGCACCTTTATATCACTGAGCCTTGATCATCAACAGCCGGATGCTTCTATCACTGGCAGGTTCACAGAGAGCAGTATGATCCTGGCATTTACACAACATCATAAATAGCAGTGCAGGCAGATACTGTAATAGGAAGCTAAATGATACTTGAGTCTCTATTTATGTGGCCTGCGGCTCATGATTCATAACTGGAGTGTGTGTCTGGAGTATCAATATTGAATCTATATTCATTTTTAAATGGATGTGGGTGTAGGTTCACTGTCTGTGTTGTTATATCTATGAGTTGAATCCATTCTTCGAAACACTTTGCTTATAAACTGCTGAGTGTTGTTCAGGGTACTCATTCTTTACATAATGCCAAGAGAGCTGATTCAAGGTTTATATCATTTTCTTGTACTAGGTGTCCAGCTTTTTTGTTCTCTCTTATATGAACTGATATGAGTCAGTTAGTGAATTGATTCTCGAACAGACCTATACAGGAACTCAATAAACCATGCGAAGGAGCAAAAGCAAGAATGTGGGTAAACAGCAAATATGACAGCATTGATGTCATGCTGTGCCTCATGAACTTTTTTTAATGAGGTTTGTTTATCTGTCAGCAGCCCTGGAGATGTACTTTGAAGATGCAAGTGACCTATATTTAAACCAGAAAATGTCCCTAATAAGCATTAAGGGATGCTTTCCTAGCGAGCTATTTGGACATTTCCCCAGCTAAACCTTACCTGATTTAAAAGGCATAATTTAGTTTTGCACATTAAACTCTTGACACTTTCACTATAAACACATAAAAGTTTAGGTTGCCGTGTTGGTTTACCACAAACTAAAGCAGAAAATGTGTCATCTCGAATGTGTCCGCTATTATTTTAGACATAATTGGAAATTGGTTTATGCTGTATTTATTCTTATGTTAATTAATGTCATTTAAATTACACTACCATTCAAAAGTGTGGGGTCAGAAAGATATTCTTTAAAAATATATATTCCTATTTAGTAAGGACACATTAATTCGATCAAAATCAGTAAATCACAGTTTCCACAAAAATATTAAGCGACACAACTGTTTCCAACATTGAAAACCATAAGAAATGTTTCTTGAGCAGCAAAACTGAATATTAGAAAGAATTCTGAAGGATCATGTGACACTGCTGACTGGAGTAATGGCTGCTGCAAATTCAGCCTTGAATCACGAGAATAAATTACATTTTCAAATATATTAAAATAGAAAACAATTGTTTTCATTCATTCTAAATCAATTTTACTTTGCTGAGCATAAGATAGCTTTTTCACAAACATTTCTTACCCCAAAACTTTGAATGCTAGTGTACATATCATAGTGTATTACTGAAGCAAAAACATAGTCATATTAAACTTTTCCACTTAGCGGTAGCGATGCTCAGCACTCAAAGAGGCGATAGACTTTCAAATATCGGTGCTATTAAACCAAATGTGTTGTTTTTCAGGTGGCTAGCCGAATAGCATGCCTTTGATAGTTTAGATTACTAAGTAAATTGCTCAACCCGATTCTCTTCTACCGTCACAGTAGATGGCCATAAAACTGACCGTAGAAGACTGACAATGCTAATGCCCAGTATAGCAGGCCTGCAGCCACACTGAGAATACAGTAATACATTATGAATTGTACTGACAGCATTGCGAAATGCAATGATGCATGAAATCTGTGAATATACTAAGATTCTTGTAACCATTTAGTGAATTTGTTGAAAAAGCTGCGCAAACACTTTTGTGTCCTTTCTGGAATCTTTAAACTCTCTCCTTTCATTTTTAAGTGGTTCACAAATAAGTTCTGTCTCCTTTAATGCACACACTCTCTGAATCTCCTTTCTTCTTCCCTGCTTGCTTTTTCTTCTCATTGGTCTTGCTGCTGTTCCTGCATTGGCTAACTGTAGAGGAATGGTTTAATCAAGGTGAGTGTCTCTTCCTGCTTTTCCTCTGTCTGTCAGTTTCTCTCAGCATACACTCACAAAATGCCTCCCTCTATCTTCATCAGAAGAAAGGTTTCATCGCTGCCCCTCTTTCACTCTTTTGCCTTCCATTCTTAAACGACTGGCCAGTGTTCCTCTCCTCAAGCAAATGTCAAACCTGTGCCAATTTAGCTGGTTCAAAGCCCCTTTCTGCTGGCATAGATGTCTGTGTGTGTGCTGTTATCTGTTAACGAGGCCTGGCTTTTGCTTTCTGTCCTTTTGCCCATTGCTGTAAAGGGATAGTTCTCAGAAAAATGTCATCATTTACTCACTCTCATGTTGATCCAAACCTGAATGATTTTTTTTTTCTTTTAGAAAATACAAAAAAGGAGATGTCAGGCAGAATGTTCACATTGTCCTTTTTCATAACGAAAGTGATTGTTGGCCCAGGGCTAAAAATGATAAAACGTAACATAGTACAATCCATACAAGTGTTCAAAGTCTTCTGAAAACATGCAATAGCTTTGTTTGCTAAAATTCCTATTCTTATTTGAATTTTTGTCTTGTTTATTAGTTATAATCTTTAAATAAGATACATTTACATGAGAAGCAACACTGCATAAGATATTAAGATTTGTTGTCATTAATTCACTGGCCAATTTTGAAAAGAGTGTTCTCAAACAGTGTTCTCTCTCAAGTAAACATCCTGTTTTAAGGATTGTTACAGAGAAACAAGTAAAAAAAGACTAAATTCTGATTCAATTAATTAATTTAGATATTTAATTTTCATAAAAAAATCTTCCTCTCCACTGCAGAGATGTGCATATTCACATTTGGTGCATCATAATTGGGTTACACTATGACACTATGACATTTGCCTTTTTTAGCAATTCACCAAATTTGAATATGCGCATATGTAATTTGCACAAATAAGATAAGAAAAAATGACTTTGGTGTTTGTCTTAAGTGATATTTTGGCTTCAGAACACTTGAAATACAGCGTGTGAGTCATATGGACTATGCTGTTCTAAGATGCTTTTTGTTGTTTTTGGAGCATGTCAAATATGTTTGGAACAATATGAAGGTGAGTTAATAATGGCAGAATGTTCATTTGTAGATGAACTATCCCTATGACATGTTCTCTATGTGTGATAGTGGTCTTCATTACTTCACTCTGTTATAGACAGTTGTCCTCCATGACAAAGGCTCTGCATTTTTAATGAGGGTTCCCGCTCTTGGGAGCTGGTGTCAAGAGTTTGTCTCTGCATATCTGTGTAGTAGCTAGATTTATGTGTGGCACGTTTGCGACTGTGTGTGTGTGTCTGAGACTTGGGCCTACTTGACATGTTCATACCAGTAAATTCCGCCGTCTCTCATAGAATGACACTTACAACTGCTCTTTCTGTCTTGTTCCCTCATGCTCTCTCTCTCACTCTGTCTTCACTCAGGGAGGAAAAACGGAGAGCATGACAAAAACTATGACACATTGGACCTACCCAAGCGCACAGAACCCACTAAAGGTATGTCTTCTTTTGACACCACAGAATTATTACATCTTTAAGCTGTCACTCTTTTGAAAAAGGACAGGAAAAGTCCCAACTCTTTGGTATCTCTCAAAAAGTGTGTGTGTGTGTGTGTGTTCACTACTGTGTGTGTGCACTTGGATGGGTTAAATGCAGAGCACAGATTCCAAGTATGGGTCACCATACTTGGCCACATGTCACTTCTTTCTTCTTCTCTTCTTTTTTTAAAAGAAAAAATCTAGTTATGAAAGGCAGGTGCGTTGCTTTAAGGAAGTGAATTCTATTAAGATACTGTCTAAAAATAGCACATACTGTATGGCCAACACACTGTTAGACTACTGAGAGGTTGTAGTGCACAGATTTATGGGAAGTGAAGCTTTTTTCCAAAACCTAGTGAGCTGCCTACTGAGGCAGTGTGCTAAGGCAATACTGACAAATTTACTGTAAAGGCGATCCCAGAGTGCATTGTGACAAGCTCAGTGATAAAATAAAGGTGGTGCACGAGATGGATGAAATGCACTACCATTTAAAATTGACAGAAAAATCATTTATAATGTTACAAAAGTCATATAAATGCTTGTTCTTTTCAACTTTCTACTCGTGCATCACAGTTTTTACTAAAGTATTAAGCAGTGCAACTGTTTTCAACATTTAGAATAAATGTTCCTTGACCTTGAGCATCAAATCAACGTATTAGAATGATTAGTGTGAGAGATGCTCAGACCTTTAGCTTGTAATTGTAATCTCTGCAAATTAATCATAAGGGATAATTTAGACAAGACATGTTGCAATGCAGTGAAACAGAACGGGGGTCTTGAGACTAGATATGCTGAAAAAACATCAGTCCATGTGGCAATGGTCGAAGATGTCCGTCTCTATTTACACCCACTGAACAGTCATCAGGGAGCCACTCAATACCTCTTTCCTTCTGACTGACTGACCTAAGATCATTTTACCTCAGAGCTCCACTTAGTGAGAGAGGAAGATTGAGAGGCTCATTTTTTATGTATTACTATAGATGAGTGTAACAATGTTTGTAGGTCGGGAAGAAGGAGGCGGGAACCGGCGAACATTTAAACAAACTTTAATAATAAAATAAACTCAAAAAAGCGCGACAGCCCCTCGCGGACGACTGTCACGCACATACTAAACCAAAACACAAAATAAAATCCAGGCCTGGTCCTCTCTCGTCTTTCCCTGTCGTCACTCCTCCTTTGTATCCTTCCGGAGCTCCTCCGTGAGACTCGAGACCGGTGAGTAGCGCAGGTGTCGCGCATTCGCAATTACTCCACCGGCCTCGCTCCGTTCCCACGGCTCTCGGCCCCGCCCCTCTCGTCACACACCCCCATTGCCCCTTGCAGGCCGGGGGGTACACCCGAGACTGCGCTCTATTCCCCCCCCCCCTCCCGGGGGGAGTCGCAGCGTACCTGGGGGTAAGGACAGACAGACGAGGCGAGAGAAAAGGAGACGGAAGGATGAGGAGAGACAGAGACGACCGGGTTTCGGCACCAATGTAACGTTTGCAGGTCGGGAAGAAGGAGGCGGGAACCGGCGAACATTTAAACAAACTTTAATAATAAAATAAACTCAAAAAAGTGCGACAGCCCCTCGCGGACGACTGTCACGCACAAACTAAACCAAAACACAAAATAAAATCCAGGCCTGGTCCTCTCTCGTCTTTCCCTGTCGTCACTCCTCCTTTGTATCCTTCCGGAGCTCCTCCGTGAGACTCGAGACCGGTGAGTAGCGCAGGTGTCGCGCATTCGCAATTACTCCACCGGCCTCGCTCCGTTCCCACGGCTCTCGACCCTGCCCCTCTCGTCACAATGAGCCACAACGAGAGATGAAAAATATATCATTTTTAGATGACCTGTTTTTTTTCTATGAGTCTGTGAGGCTTGTGAGGACATCCTATTAAAGAAGATAAATACTGTTTACTGATCCCGCACTCATGAGACGACCATCATTTGTGTGTTCTCGGGTTATAAAAGAGAAAAATTAAGGTGAATAAATAAATAGGAGTAATGTGAAATCAAATGTAGTCATAAAGCTGTAGTAGAGTGGTCCACATGTGTTTGCTGGTGGAATGTTTTGCTTGGCAGAGGAAAAACAGTAGCTCATGCACAAACCCACAAGGAATATGCAGAGTTTGCTGCATTTTGATTTGGGGAAAAATCTATGGAATTCAGTGAGCACAAGAGATTAGCTTAGTTATCAAACTAATGAATATATTTAGTCGTATATAAGATTTGAAACCAAGAAATAGAAAATAAATCTAAAAATGTATACTACAGTTCAAGTATTTTTCAAAAAAGTATTTTTTTAAAGAAAGAAATGTGTATTTTTATTTAGTAAGAATTCATTAAATTTAATTAAATCAAAAGTGGCACTAGCTATGTTTTTCCATCCACTTATTTTAATGCACATTTTGGAATATCGCATAAAAAAAAAGCTGGATGGAAATGCCAAGATGCGCATAAATTCTAAAAATGCACATTAAAAACTTATGCACACAATTAAGTAGGGTAAACTTTTTATCCGATAAGAAAAAATGTGTATAAACTACGATGGAAACACATTTACCGAATAAATTCCACCATGCGCATCGAAAAAGTCATGTGACTTTACGCTATGAGATGGGATAACTTGACTAGCAGCGGACCGATCTCGTTCACAGCATCTATATGTTGTTTTGGTCATTCTGAAATGCCTGAGGAAAGTCTGTCATCAAAGTATAATTACCGTCTTACATGACTGCGTACCCAAACAGCAGGCATCCACCTCCGAAAGCAATGACCGCATTCATTGTGTTACGTCTGCTCTCTCTGAGGCGCAAGTAATTTATTATATATGAAAATGATTACATTTAGTGGCTTCTCCTAGTTTTCTTAGAGATATTTAGTGCCAGTTTATCAAGAAGTGACGATTTTTGTTCTCTTTGTCTCGTTGGATGGAAACAGTGCTTTATTCGCAAATGTTTTATGCGAGATTCCAGTTTTGCGCGCAAGTTAAATTAGCATCTTTGCATGGAAACATAGCTACTAAAGCCCTTCTAATAAATGCAGCTCTTTTTAACTTTCTGTTCATCGGAGAATCCAGAAAAAAAAAATGGATCACAGTTCGATGAGTGGATTGTCTAAAACCATATTAAAAACACCACATAGACAAACAAACAACATAAAAAATTTATTTTCACTACAGGGGGACTTTAAGAAAAGGTTAGCCTATTTATACTCTTATGTATGTATGTATGTATGTATGTATGTGTGTATATATATATATGTTTGTTTGTTTGTTTTCTTCCCTTCTTCTTCTCTTTTTTCCTCTTTTTTTCTTTGGCCTCTGGTCCCCAGTAGGCTGTAGCATCCAGGTCTGTATCTGGTGTGGTGGAGTTAAAATATGGGTGGGTGGATGTAAGGTGGAGCTTGAGGCTTGTGTCTCCTCGCCGTCTCCCTGAGCTATATATATAAAGGAGGCGAAAGGAAAAAAAAAAAAGACATGCACAGGGTAAGTGTGCCGTGTGGGTGGGCCGGGTCCCTGGCCTGGGCTGCACTACACGTCTCACTTTTTTAATGCATCACAAACTAGCTGAGACACATACACGTCTACTCATATAAGTAAATAAATAAATAATAGACATATAAGGTAATCGTAGCATGTAGGTAGTGGCCAGGGATGGCTGGTGTTTTGACTGGTCCTGTTGTGACGTGACATGGGCTGGGGATTAAGGCAACCCCAATAATTATTAAAATATTTATTAATTTATAATTTATTACTATTATTATTTATATTATTATTATTACTTGCTCTCTTCATTGTCCTCCTTTCCTAGTCTTAATGAAATTATTATCATTATTATTATTATTGTCATTATTATTACTAATAACGTTTGTTGTCTCCAATGGTCTCCTTTTTAAAGTTATACTACTTATATCTGTTATTGATCTGTTAAGATACTATTCGATTTGTATGATTCCTCCCCCACCCCTAGATACAATGTCACACACACACACACATACATGCTCACAGACACATGAATGCAAATACAGGAGCTAATCAGAATGGACTTGTAATGTTGGCTATCAGTATATATGTTTGTTTGTCCAAGTGATTCTGTATTTGACACATGTAAACATTGTCACATTCTTTACTTGCATAATAAAAAAAAAGAATTTGACGTTAACTTGTTGATAAGCTAATGACTCTACACTATAATTAGCATAAATACATAGAGCACACAAAAAATGAGTAAAACAGTCCTTATTTTTGATGTGAATGAAAGCATATTTATGATTTTTCTCAGCTTTGCCATACTCAAAGCTGAATATATGATTTCATTTTTTTAAAAGACAATTTGTCTAAATTGAGCTCTCAGAAGGCAGCATAATCATGTACAAAAACTAAATCTAGTTTAAATGAACATTTTCTGCCTGCTCACTATAGACGTGATAAACTCTCAATGCACTTTTTCAATGCTTTTAGCACCTGAAATGTTAGTGAATAGTGTATAAGACAGGTTTTTGTGCTGAACTTGAAGTGGCACAACTATTTATTGAATTTGCTCAGTTCCAACTCAGCACTTTCTAATAAATTCATCCTTTTGTGTGTTTGCCTGTTGATTAGACTGTGGTAATACCTTTTGAAGCTCCCAATTCTAGGAGTTTTTAATTATAGAGATTAATCTTTTTTTTCTTTTGTAGAATTGTTGTCACAAAAATACAAGTGCTTGTTTGTATATTAGACAAGTTTTCCCAAGGTTATACAGCAGGTACAGATAATATGCTTTCTTAGTCTTCTCCTGTGTGTGCCTTTCAATGCATTGCTCCATATCTCATTTAATTTGCCTCTGTTGCCTGTTGACAGCTCGCACTGTATGGAGATTTACGTGTTCTCCAAACAGAGCTGAGGCTTATGAACAGCATCTTCCCATCGTGCCTGGTGGCTGCGTTGTTGAACCCTCCATTGAATTTAGAGAGCTTCTTAACAACAGGAACAACACTCTTAATTGGGATGTTTTACAGCAATCTACACTTGAGAAATCCATTTGTGTTATCCATTCGAGTCCTCTATTAGGAAACTGTCTCTGCTGGGATTAGGTATTCTGCTCTAAAACCGAAGCTGCCATATTTTTCACTGATGTATTGTTAATGAACTCAAGCTCTCTACTGACGTCCCTGTTTATCAGAGCTATACATTTCACATTTATGCTGACATGCCTCATCTGGCTCTCGTTCTGTCAACACTGTCTTTTCCCACATGCTGGGAGACGCCTCTGTGACTTTGAAATAAAATATTTTTCCTGACTTGGCACTGAAAAAAAGCTTTTTTAAAATCAGTATTTCAGTCTTGTTTTCCAGTAAAAATGTCTAAACATCCTTTGTTGATTCCGCTTTTCCTTACAAATTACTCAGCAACTTGTTTAAGGTAATAAGATTTGTTTTCAGAGAATGTATAATATAGAATATAGAAATAGAATGTAATCATTTATTTATGTTTAATACATAATTTTAAATTTGGTTTAATGCATAAAACAAAAACAAAAAAATCTGGTCCCACTTTATATTGTGGCCCTAATACCTGTGAACTTACATAGTAACTAGATGTGTACATAGTATGTAACCACAGTGTAAGTACACATTGGTACATAGTACCTACAGCTGTAATATTTCTGTAACTACACACATGTAACAACCCTCAGAATGGTTTGTGTAAGTACAAATGTGTAACAGGACATTGGTAACAACACTTTTTTCACTTCACTAAGTACTCGTGTAACAGGAATTACATTTTGTAACAACAATATGTATAAGAGTAATTGGAACCATTTTATCCTGGGGGTGGAGATGGGTAGGTTTAGGGATATGTAAAGTGGGAGGAGTTGGATCTCGAGTTGGTGGAGTTGGTGCACCACTGTAATACCAGTGTACTTACATGGTAACTCCTTAGGAACTGTTCATTTAATATAAAGTGTAACATTCTGGACACCAACCACAATTAATATGTAATCCTAACTTACTGGCCGCTGCTATGTAACATCAGAGTAATTACATAGTGAATCTAATATAAAGAGTAACACTTCTTTTTTTTTTTT
>NW_015505374.1:1069460-1091574 GCF_001515645.1 Sinocyclocheilus grahami
TGTGCTTTGCCACAATTCTGTCTCTGAGCTCTTCAGGCAGTTCCTTTGACCTCATGATTCTCATTTGCTCTGACATGCACTGTGAGCTGTAAGGTCTTATATAGACAGGTGTGTGGCTTTCCTAATCAAGTCCAATCAGTATAATCAAACACCGCTGGACTCAAATGAAGGTGTAGAACCATCTCAAGGATGATCAGAAGAAATGGACAGCACCTGAGTTAAATATATGAGTGTCACAGCAAAGGGTCTGAATACTTAGGACCATGTGATATTTCAGTTTTTCTTTTTTAATAAATCTGCAAAAATGTCAACAATTCTGTGTTTTTCTGTCAATATGGGGTGCTGTGTGTACATTAATGAGGAAAAAAAAATAACTTAAATGATTTTAGCAAATGGCTGCAATATAACAAAGAGTGAAAAATTTAAGGGGGTCTGAATACTTTCCGTACCCACTGTATATATATATACAGTATATACACTTGCACACACATGAAAACTAAAACTAAATACTCTTTATAAAAATAGTTTTTGCTGTTTAAATCTCAAATATGAAAACTTCACTTTGAGTTTGATGGAAAAATATGGGGAAAAAAGATAGGATGAGTGATTCATCATGCAGGAACAATCCCACCTGGTGTTTTGCAACTTCTTCATTCGCCCACATGGAATGTAGCACCCAGATAATGTCTCAAACAGCACAGTGTTAGAAATCACATGCTCTTGATAGTGGACTGTAAGTAAAAACTTAGTTGCCAGAAGATGACTGCAGCTGCTCGTCATCATAGTCTGGTTGGAGACATACCGGAATAGCTTACTTTTGTGCTCATTGGGTGGCCTTAATGTAGTTTAACAGCTACCTAGCTCTTCTTGAAGATAAAATATACACATAGAATGTTCCTGGCAGCTCGTCTTTCATGTTCTGAGTTTGGGGTGCTGATAAAATCAGAATTTTCTGGGTGTGCCACCCATGGAGGTGCTAGTCTGTGAAAGAAAACTGGCGTTGCCATCCTGTCACTTGTCAATCATTATCCCACCCGCTGCTGATAATATTGATTCTATTGTACCACAGCTCATGATCAGCAAAAGACCAGCAGCTTTTATGTGGCATGGTGCTGAGAGGCAGTGCTAGCCTGGAGAGCGTATGGAGTCATGAGAAGAATGAATATCAGGATGTTCTTGAAGTCTTTCTTAGCTGGTCTATGTATTTGAATATGAAAGTTGTGTATATACAAGTTTGCATCTTATTTATTACAATTATGAGAAGGGACACATACACAAAAAGTAATATTTGGGAGGGACCTGTGACCCCTTTTGGTAAAATGTATTGTCCTAGTGATGAGGTAATATCATACATACCTGGGCCTTTAGGACCACCAGGGTTTTGTCCAAAACCTAAAAAAATTATTTGTCAAATCACTTCCAACTCTAAATATTTGGGTAATTTTTTAAGGCAGCATAATTCATCTTTAACTCCCTGTGCCATCCCACTTTGTGCGAATCAGTGGTTGGTAGAAAAATTTAAAATATTCAGTCTGATGGAACGGTTGGGGTGGGGGGGGAAATGTGAATTCATAAATGTCATTTTTTCAACTTATAATTTGGACAGTTATGAAAAATATGAACAATTTCTACCAAGAAATATTATTCATGAAATATGTTATTGGGAATATCTAATACTTGAATTTGTTCTAGATCCTTATGCATGTCATTACAGTGTCTTTGAAGTCAGTTTCCTTACTATAAAAATGTCTGTCAAGTCATTGACCAACTAAAGGTTTTGAACACAGCCGTGGTGAATGTACACTATATCATTCAGACATTTAGATGTGTTTTAAATACAGCTCTTATGTTCACCAAGGCTGCATTTACTTGATCAAAATTACAGAGAAAACTAACATTGTGAAATATTATTACAATTTAAAATAATTTTACTGTTTACTTTTTTATATTTAAAAAAAATGTAAAATGGCAAATCAGTCTGATAGGCTGATTTTTTTTTCTCTCAGGACTGTTATATAAATGTCTTCATTTTAATCAATTGAATGCATCCTTGCTGAATAAAATTATTGCTTTCTTTATTTAAAAAAAATGCTTTTGAGCAGTAATGTACAGGAAATAGCGGTCTTCACTGAAGAGAGAAGAAAAATAACTTGGCTGAATTCAGACCAACATACTAGCATATTATTTAGGTGATTCTGATCAAGCTCTTCCAGCAGCGTTTCATTTTCACGCCCCACTTTTGGGCCGCTGGACCTGGGTCAGTGATGGGCGTGCAGAGTGAAGGCGGATCCTCTGTCACGGCTCTTCGATTTAGGACTTGGGCAGTGATCTGATCCCAGATCAGTCTGAAATGCTAGTTTCCATCTGGGTCTTTTGAAGGAGCTTGCAATTAGCACTTGATGCCAGAAGGCCACAGGAAGCTTAATGATGGATGTAATAGATGATATGCATCATTGCGCATATGTTATTGTTTGTTAGACAGTGTCTAATGGGTACGTGATTGGTGCAAGTACAACACATGTGAAAATGAGCCAGCCGAAGAAGCCATTGTCCACTATAAAACCTCATCAGTAAATCATTTGTTTGGACTTGTTTTTCAATGTATACTACTAAAACCTATTAATAATAGTTCTGTTTATTACTATTGCTGATCTATTATTGTACTGGCTGAGTAGGTGAGGGCTTGTTCATAATATTACCCAGCATCTGTACGTGATGCAGCAAACCATTCTTCACTGGCCTAATGGCTTAGGCAATAATTACAGGGCTGAATTAAACTACCGGGAGGGAATAGAGTGAGATATACCCTCCCATCGGGGCCTTTGTGTGCTGCTATTCAGCCAGAAGAGGATGTTTCTGTTTCTCAGAGAGATGCTTTACACACATGCACACATACTTGAATGCAATTAGGCACAGATTACTAGACAAGCCGTCAGTGGCATCTACACAAAGAGCTGCCAGCGTTTATTGTTTCCTGTTTTGCAAACATGCCATTTTATAAATGAACTTTTTAAAGTGAAAACTGTCATTTGCAAAATGCAGGAGCGAGGGGATGTAGACAGCCTGTCTGAAGACTGGGCTTCATTCCTGAAATTATAATTTGTGGCACACACTAGCCAGGTTTTTTTGTGCCAGTGAAGAATGAGGCGTCGGAGGACTTGTGTATGCGAGATGAAGAGCCAGGGAGAAAAGAAAAGATGTGGAGCATGTGAGAGAGAAACAGAGAGCTTGTGATTATTTATCATGTGCTCGAGCATGGGATGGCAGGAAGGTGGGTCGTGAAGAATGGGATATAACATCAAGCCTGCGAAGGGACATCCTTCTCCAGGCAAAGCAGATCAGACATATAATCCGCTACCGGCGTCCCAGCAATGACTCAAACAAGCCTAACAAAGACACTATGCAGCTAGAAGAGAGAGAGAGTGTCAGCCAGAGAGTCTGAGGGAGAAACAAATGAAGGTTAGAGGAGGAGGACTGCATACAAGAAATAGAAAATGAGAGGAATTTGTAAGACTGTCGCTGTTGTGAATACACACAATTTAAACTGCTTAGAAAGCTGCCTACAGAGTAAGCATTTTAAGGCATCATTGGCACACACCCAAAGCTGTTCCAAAAGGTAAGCAATATAATTATGCTGCCTCCTAAAACAGCTTGTTTTGACCAAATTGTAAGGCCACATATGTATCCTTCACAAAAATTTTTTTATATATATATATACAGTGGGTACGGAAAGTATTCAGACCCCCTTAAATTTTTCACTCTTTGTTGTATTGCAGCCATTTGCTAAAATAATTTAAGTTCATTTTTTTTCCTCATTAATGTACACACAGCACCCCATATTGACAGAAAAACACAGAATTGTTGACATTTTTGCAGATTTATTAAAAAAGAAAAACTGAAATATCACATGGTCCTAAGTATTCAGACCCTTTGCTGTGACACTCATATATTTAACTCAGGTGCTGTCCATTTCTTCTGATCATCCTAAATACATATGTATTTATTTATATTACTTTATAGTATTTTTGATTACTAATACTATTATTGATTTTACAATTTTTATATATTACACTAGATTGGATTCTAAACATTTTGTTGTTGTTGTTGTTGTTGTTGAATTAAAGGGTTACTCCACCCCAAAATGAAAATGTTGTGCCAATAGAGCCTATTACATTAAGTAAAAATAGCAGTATTTTTAGTGATATCATATGCTATTTACACTAAGTGCAAATAGCTATAGATTCTATTTATACTATGTTAAAATAGCAGGATATTCTGCTAATTACTTATTGCAAATAGTGGCAATTATCTGCACCTCAGCATTGTAATTCTTTATAAAACAGTATGCAATAATAACTTACTGAGTGTAAATTTGAATTATAATTCAAATTATTAAATGGATGCCACCTTATTGGGGACAAAAGCCCTCCCTACACCTACCCTAACCCTACTTTATTTTCAACTTTTTGATTATTTCCTTTATTTTGAATGAAAATAAATGCCTTTACTGTTTGATACGAGATCTGAAAAGTGAGAAAAAAAAGTTCGGCAAAAGGTGGGATCGAACCCGGGTCGATCGCGTCAAAAAGTCGACAACAGCACTTATCCATCTGCGCCACTGGAGCTGATGAGTCATAACTTTTAACTAAATCTAAATAGACACTCCGTATTTTTTGATTGGCAGATGTCTCGTCCAGTCAGCGGTGAGTCTACCCTAACCCTACTTTATTTTCAACTTTTTGATTATTTCCTTCATTTGATGTGATTTGAAATTTGAAAAGGGAGAAAAAAAGTTTGCTAAAAGGCAGATTCGAACCCGGGTCGATCGCGTTAAAAGGAATAGCCTATGACACACGCTTTACAATCACACGTTGGTGGGTGGAGTTAGTGTAAATAGCCTCTGCCATCAAGGCGGGCTATTTGCACTTAGTGTAAATAGACACTCCAATGTATTTTTTTTATTCCCAACAGTTAAACAGTTGCCCACAGAAAAAAACAGGGGGTGCTGCAGCACCCTCAGCACCCCAACTTCCCGCGCCTATGTGTATGAAATATGCTTAAGTCATTTAGCAACATGCTAATGCCCAACTGCATTGAAATCAATTTGAAGTCTCCTGTGAGGAGTGCCATTTTTGTCGCATCTGGAGTTTCATATGTAGCGCGTTCCACTTTGGTCGCTCATGTTGACTGTTAGGATGTTGCTCCCTGTGTTAGGTAGTAGGCGGCAAGGCAGCTCACTAGGTTTTGGAATAGAGTTTGAGAGTGAGTGTGTGTGTGTGTGTATGTGTAGTCATTCACAGCATCAAAAACTGACAGATGCCGTCCCTAGAATTCATAACAGATTGTTCAAACAACATGGTTGGTTTTGTCTTGTATCACTGAAATTCAATATTTATTTCTGTCCTGGGTGAAATCGCTGTCAGACAAGATAGACAATAAAAAAATTCTCAGTGGAAAAAATTCTGACAAAACTGTATTTTCACAAAAACACAATGTACATCAGCCATGTGCTTTTAGCCTGTGGGCATCTTTTTTTGACTGATTTGATATCAGTATGTATAATGCCTCCGTCCTATTTAATCTGTTAGATTTATTCACTTGGTATTCACTGGGCAATTTGTACTTTTGCGTAGTTAACCATTTGAATTTAAAGTGTCATTATCATATAGTGAGATCACAGCACCGGTGCTGTGAGATTGCAGTGCACTTCACAGCGTAGCTCATGTTAAGTGCTTTTGCTGTGTGTTCTGCATGCCATCTCTTGCTCCCTTCATTCTCAATGCATCGCACGAGCCGCCCCTTGTGTCTGTGTGAAAGTTAAATGAGCCAGAGCTAAAGGTGAATCTAAAAACTGTTGATGGCTCCAAAAGATGTTGCCTGTACAACACCAAATTAAGTTTTGTTGTCTATAGAGTGTTTTATTTTTCCAGGATGCTATGGCACAGCCCTCATGTTTTTAGCCTCTCAATTTAGCCTAGACAGAAACAAAACGGTTTGTTTCAAAACCTAGAGAGCTGCCTTGCCATTTTCAGCCTACATAGGCAGCTGGTTTCTAAGGCAGCAGGTTTGGGGTCAGTGAGATTTTTCTTTTAAATGAATAATTTTTTTCACCAAGGATGCATTGAATTGATCAAAAGTGACTGTAAAGACATTTTACAAAGTTACAAAATATATTTCAAATAAATGCTGTTCTTTTGATTCTATTCTGAAGGATCAAGTGACACTGGAGTAATGGCTGCTGAAAATTCAACTTTGCTGTCACAGGTGTAAATTACATTGTAAAATATATTAAAATATAAAAGAGTTATTTTAAATTGTAATAATATTTCACAGTATTACTGTTGAGTCAAGTAAATGCAGCCTTGGTGAGCATATAAGACTTACAAAAACTTTAAAAAATCTTACCAATCTCAAACTTTTGAACAGTAGTGTCTATAGTAAGCATTTTTTTTGTCTTGGATGATTTTTTGAACAGGCTTCACATCCAGAGTGCACATCTGATGCCTTAAAATGTGGTTTAGGTTGGCAGCTTTGTAGGTTTGAATCAGAACTAAATTAAGCATTTATATAGCATATTATAGTCTTTTGACACCTAGCGATGTTTGTCCCTCTTCTTTTTTACTCTCTCTCTCTCTCTCTCTCTCTCTCTCTCTCTCTCTCAATCTGTGTTTGTCTTTTCTCTTTTTCTCTCTCTCTCTCTCTCTCTCTCTCTCTCTCTCTCTCTCTCTCTTTCTTAAAAGTCTATTAATGAATAGATTTGCTAGTGTGGCTGGACGGTTGGTTGCCTGGGTGATTGAAGCGATGGCGGTTTTGAAGTGCTGGTCTATGATCATCTCCTCCTCTGCCCGCTTCAACTCCACAGTTGAATTTTATACACAGAGTTGCTTATTTCCTCGTCTCCTCCTACCTCTTCAATACTCACTCAATCACACACCTCAACCCTGGGCTATTCAACTAGTAGTGTTCTTTGAAAAAGATGCAGGGTTAATTCTGGACTTTATCTGACCTCTAGATCTTTAGAAATTCAGTTACGCAATTCAATTTCCTCTCTCTCGCACTGATATCTCAATGCATCTCTCGGAACATGTTTAGCAGCTACCATTATTTTTGTTTGTGGAAGATTGATCAAGGTTTTGACAAATTCAGCCTGACAGTTTTTTTTTGTTTTGTTTTAATGACCAAAGAAAAATATGTGATTATGGATATCTTTTTCAGATTTTCAGACACTGTATACTAATGCCAGTGTCTACTCCATCAGCATCTCCGGATATAAATATGGATTATTACAATGACAATCCTGCATCCTCTTCATAATTTTATAGATATCCATTCAAAAGTTTTCACAGCTGTTGAAAATCTATTCTTGGCCAGCTTTGTGCCTCAAATTAACATCCCCTTCACCCAGAAGCCCACTGTGTTTAAAACCCACACAAACCTGGAGAAATAATTCTAGTATTTCTAGTTCAACACTACAGTCTCAATATTATTTACATAGAAAAGTAATTCAAGTAATTAAACTGAAAGGTTTTGTCAGTTGAAGGATGGGGTGAAGCGAGTGGATGAATAGAGAGGGAAAATCTCTTGTTAGGAAGGGTGATTTGAAGACTGACGTTCCACATAATACGAGCCATTGAGGGCAAGTAGAAATCAAAAAGACCTCCGTGGGTGAGCGGTGACAAGCTGGTCTCAGCAGCCAGGATCTGCTATGGGATGTCACAGTGGGACTTGGCCAGCCAGAGCACAGGGGAGAGAAGGAGATGCCTTTTTTTAGGAAGAACCAGAGCATTTGAAGAGCTGGCCAGAGGCTCTCAGTCTATAAAGAAGCATTTCCAGAGAAAATCTCATATATTCGACAGGCTTGTCCATTCTGTTTCAGTGGCCTGTGGAGGGATAAGGGGTTCAGAATGAAAAAGAAAAGAAAGGTGCTTTGTTGGTGCATCCTATTCCCTGCAGACTACCCTACTTCCTGTCTCTGCGGGCAGCCCATACGAGCACGAATGCTGTGATGTTGACTGTAAGCCATTACCACCTTCCTTTTGGCATTTGAAGTTCCTGCAACTTTGTGGATTCAACTCGTAAGGCATCACACATAAAGAATAAGTGCAGAGTCTGTTCCAAAGGTAGACTGTCATTCAGGCCTGCTTGGAGTTGAATGGACATGAGTCATTTTCCCTCTGGAGACGCTTCAGGGGAGAATCCATTCTTTCTTTCTCATCATCTGTATTCACAAATTCAAGTATACACCTTTTCATTGTAAACCGAGAAGCCTAAAATGAATTTTCCGGTTTCACTATAACCGTGACAACCAATTTTGTATCACCAGCAACAATAAATTAATTTTATTTTAACATTTATGATTTTATTGTAGCTTTTTTGTATAATTTATTACCATTTGTGACCCTGGACCACAAAACCAGTCTTAAGTCGCTGGGGTATATTTGTAGCAATAGCCAAAAATACATTGTATGGGTCAAAATTATCGATTTTTCTTTAAAGGGGTGGTTGATTGCGATTTCACTTTTTTAACGTTAGTTAGCGTGTAATGTTGCTGTTTGAGCATAAACAATATCTGCAAAGTTGCAGTGCTGAAAGTTCAATGCAAACGGAGATATCGTCTTCTAAAATTCTGGCAGTTTAATGCCTACAAAAATGGCTGGTAGGGACTACAACGAGCTTCTTCCCAGGTCCGTTACGTCACGAACCCAGATAAACCCCGCCCACGGGAACACACAGCAAAGGGGGCGAGGCCATGTTGTGCTGCTTTACAGAAGAGGAAGAGAAAACTAGAGGTGCACGTAAAAATCTGTTCATATATGAATGGCGATTCTGTCTTCTAACGATTCTAATGGATTCACAAGTTTCTAAACCAATGTTCTAAAGCAACGGTTCTTAATACTGTTCCTCGCGTCCTCCTGCTCTGCATATCTCTTTCTCTCTCTCTCTCTCATTCAGATCGTCAGATCAGCTCCAACAAACTGTTCCATTTGTACACTTATATTCACATAGCTATGAAGAAGCGTTATACATGGACGTGCGTACGGTTGCTGTGCTGTATTAAAGCTTTAATCAGAATAAAACCATATTAAAGCTAACAGAAGCAGTAGCATTTACAAACAACAGCATATCTAAAAGTATGGGACAACAACAAACAAACATACCATTAAGAGCAGTGCTTGCACAGGTTCTGCGCGATCCTCTTCATTAATATTCTCTGCGTCTCAATCGGGCTCAAATTGATAAGCAATATAGAGGACGTCATTGTTTACAATACAACCGGAGGACATTCTGAGCTTGAGGAGCGGGATGTTCAGACGCGCTGTAGAGGCGGTTTAGCGAATCACAACACACTGAGCCAGCTGACCAATCTCAGCCCATTGCGTATTTCTGAGGGAGGGGCTTCATAAAAACAGGAAATAATCGAGGCGTTTGTTAGAGAAGGGACAGATCGGTGTGGAATAAAGGTAAATTATGTGAAAAATAATGCGTTTTTTAAAAAAACGAAGCATGAACACATGTTAGACTGCACCCCATAAACACAATCAAGCCTAGAAAAAACCCAGTCAACCACCCCTTTAATGCCAAAAATCATTAGGATATTAAGTAAAGACCATGTTCCATGAAGATATTTTGTAAATTTCCTTCCATAAATATATCAAAACTTCATTTTTGATTAGTAATATGCATTGCTAAGAACTTCATTTGGACAACTTTAAAGGTGATTTTCTCAATATTTCAATTTTTTTGCACCCTCAGATTCCAGATTTTCAAATACCGGTAGTTGTATCCTGGCCAAATATTTTCCGATCCTAATAAACCATACATCAGTGGAAAGCTTATTTATTCAGTATATGTATAAATCTCAATTTAAAAAAATTGACACTTAAGACTGGTTTTGTGGTCCAGGGTCACATTTATCATTTATTTATTTCATTCTAATTTTAGTTTTATTATTTTTTATGTGCTGTTGTCTTGTTTGTTTGTTTGTTGTTAGTTTTATATTTCTATTTAATTTTTATTTCTCTTTGACTTTCACAGTTTAGATTATTTTAGCACTTAAAATTTAGGGTCACATTTTATTTTAAAGACCAATTCTTGCTATTAACAAACCATTAACTCTGACTTTTGCCTCAATGAACTTCTAATTTGCTGCTTATTAATTAGTTAAGGTAGTTGTTAAATTTAGGTATTGGTTAGTATTAGGGATGTAGAATATGGTCATGTGCTTTATAAGTACTAATAAACAGCCAATATGTTATTAATGTTCATAAGCGACTCGTTAATAGTGAGAATTGGTCACTACTACACTAAAGTGTTACCAAAATTAGAAATGAAATACTAACTGAAATAAAATCAGTTTAAGTTTGTAATCTAATATTTTCAATTATCAAAAGAAAAATTTTATAGTTTTATTTAACAATAGCAACACTGATTTGAGCCAATTATGTGGTAATTTAGGAGATGTTGCATAGTAATTTTCTCCAGATATTATTTCTAAAATGTTTTGAGAATGTTTTTCTTTGATAATCAGAACGTTCTACTAATGGTACTACAGGTTGTTCCTTTGTAACTTTAAAAGAAATGTTTCTTTTTAGCTGGGTTGCATTGTTTGTTTCTTAGTGTCACTTACTAATTTTAATTGACCTACTAAAAGAGAGTAGCACTACAAATGCAAGAGCATGTCTCCTCACTTGGAATTGTAAATTACATTCATACAATAAGGCACCAGGGGTGACATGTGGATGTTTCTACAGTGGCTTTGACATTTATGTGTATGACCGCTCATTTCATGTATTTAACAATACAGCACGGTTCTTGCTTTGTTTAAAGAAGTGGCTATTGGATCCCAGCAGGAATCAATGATATTTGCAGAGCTGAGATGTTTTGATCTCTCTCTGAAAGATGAACGTTTTGGTAACTAATCCCTAATCACAGCTGTTTCGTAACTACTGCTCAGGGGCAAATCCGACCTCCAAGAATTGCACAAGGATGGGAATGTGAACTTACAGCCTCCTGGTTATCATTGTCATTAATACGACAGGAATTTTGCAGTAGGGTTTGACACCAAAGTCAGTCATACGCGGAGAACAACCTTCATTTGTGGTGATAAACCTGTCAGCCGTTTCTACACAAGACAGAAACTGATTTAATTAGCTGATTTGGAGTGTATTAACTGGTTTGAGTTAAAGCTAAACTAGAAGGCAATCATCTTTCCACAATATAAATCATTTAGTTTTTCGACGTTGACTCAACGTTTGATTAGGGGTGTGCTATTATTGTATCTGCATGACTATGACTTATGACTTTCCACTTAGCTCTGTGTAAACAAGCATAATATTGAAGTGAGCACATGCATTAGGTAATCTGTACATACACTCACTCTCTAAGGCTGCTCTGATGTCTTTTAGCATAGTAACGCACTCAAGAACAATTTTAAAGCATGGGGAGGAGAAAGATTTAAAATAGCCTTAAATGGTCATTGAATTCGGGAATGTGTGGAAACTGCAAAAAAAAAAAAATTTGAGGACAGTTCTTTCGCTCTAACCATCAGTCAGACAGAAATAAAAATGTGTTGTGAGCAGCCCACATCCTGAAGGCCACTCTTCACTCTCTAAATTATAGGTGTTAGGTGCACATTTCGAAAGTGCAGATGGGCCAGGCAGTGGCTGAGCTTTTCTAATGCAGTCACACACCAGCAAACAAGCGTTAGTGAGGCAGCCCTTCCATCTCTTTCTGCTCTCCACCGCAGTGCAAACTCATTTCAGACATGTTACCGAATTACACCTTGTTGCAGTTTTGCTGCTTTTGTATGAATATCATTGCTCAGGTTCCTTTGAACTTCTCCAGACTCCTCGATCTTGGCGTGGTGGAGTGAAAAAGAAGGCAGCCTGTTGAACCACCACACATCTGTCATGCTCAGTCTTGGCTCAATGCTTGCCCAGGCCAAGTCGTGAAGAGAGTTCAAGTGAACATGATGGATGTGCGGTGGTTGCACAGTAGAAGACTTGAACTAAATGGTTACCGTCAGACCCAGACAGAACTCAAAAGTTGAAACTTTCAGTGGGTATTAATTGATTTCAAAATGAAAATTCTGTCATTCTGTTTTTTTTTGTTGTTGTTGTTGTTGTTGTTTTTAATAAACAATTGTGGTACTGTTTTGAGTCACTACTGGGTTTGTAAAATCTGTTCCTAAAGCAAAACCAATTAAAAACCACTGTAATACACAATGCTTTCTCTGTTTGTGTTTGTTAGATCAGTGGAATGTGTCTTGCAATTCTTAGAGCCACGTCTTATGTTTGAAAATGTGGAACACGCACACAAAAAGTCACATCCCGGGAGCAGCATACAGTGATTTGTATGTCCGCCGGCATCATTTAGCATTTAGGCAGGAGGAAGCTAATTATCCACTCCCTACTATTGCTGCAAATGTCTCCAACCAAACTGGGTATTCTCAGAATGTCTTTGTTTTTTGTGTTGGAGGACCTGACCCTGAATCAGCAAGAAGGAGCTTCTTCCTTTGGGTTTCTGACCTCAGGTCATGTTTAATGAAAGACTCCCTGATTACACTGCCTGATATTGGGCTGCTGTTATCAAGAAACCAAGCGTCCATCAGGCTATTGTCTTTTTTAGGCAGCTTGTCTATTGAATTGCTCGATGTATCTGTGAAAGTGGAGTGTCTTTGATTTTCTGTCTCTATTTCTCTGTTGTGATAATCATGCATTTGTCCTACCTTGTTATTTTGTCCACTTTTCATTTCGTCAGGTGCATCACAACAGTAAAAGGAGGAGATGCAATCAATTTTTTACCGGCCCATAGCTAATCTGTATGTGTGTCTACTTTGTTCACCAGTGTTTTTTATGTGTAATTATGTTGTCTATCTGTCATATACGTGTGCAGGTTTTGAGTTACTGTATCAGCCGGAGGTGGTCCGACTCTACCTGTCCCTGCTTACAGAAAGCCAGAACTATAACACGCTAGAAGCAGCAGCCGGGGCTCTGCAGAACCTCAGCGCTGGACAGTGGACAGTAAGTGTCTTCTCAGAACTTTCCTGCACATAACAAATTTGGAAGCATCAGGAATTGGAAACTGATTCTTATTTAGATCCGTTTAAACAAACAATCCCAGATCAGAATTATATTCATGATTATTTGTTTCCATTAGAGATTCAGGATAGTGTATTCTGTTCTTCTGCTTATGCAAATGGACATCAAAATATAGAAATAAAACATAGTAATTAGAGCCGTTGTCAAGATGGCATCACTCGGCTTGTTTTCGGTCCGCTGTCCATGTGAATTTAGTTTATGTATTGTGATTTTATTGACTTTTTGTGGTATACACTACCATTCAAAAGTTTGGGTCTGTAAGATTTTTTTTTCTTTTATGTTTTTGAACAAGAAACCTCTTATACTCACCAAGGCTGCACTAATATAAAAGGCAGTAATATGAAATAGTTAAATATTTATTTTGTTAATTTTTTTCTATTTAAAATAACTTTAATATATTTTAAAATGTAATTTACATATGATCCTTCAGAAATCATTTGAATATGCTGATTTAGTGCTCAAGAATAATTTATTATTTTTTATTTTCACATTTTATGTTATTTTTGTGGATACTGTAATACATGTTTGAAACAATGTGAAAGTTTTTACTGTCACTTTTCATCAGTTTAATCCATTCTTGTTGAATAAAAGTATGAATTTCTTTAAAAAAAAAAAAATCTTACTGGCCCAAATCTTTTTCATGCTATTGTACATTAAATGAAGACTTGATTTCAATTTATGTCTGATTTATTACTGTCCTGTGGAAATCTTAAAAAAGGTCTAATTTTCTCTGTTAACTCTGTTAAGCAATAATAATCGCTCTCCAAGCACTGGCTATTCATTCTCTCAAAATGACTAAAATAATGAGTTCAAAGCTACAGAAATGAAGTTGAAACTTGCATCCCCAACTACCAATTAAATCACTTTAATGACAAAAGATGAGTCAATGGTTATGTGAACTAACACAAGACTATTTCAAACAAAGACAGCCCATTCAACCACCACACCACTGAACTCTGATTGGTCTGCTAGACTAGAGTACATTATGCAAATCCATAAAGCTTAATTTGTAATGTTTTGTTTTTGTCTGCTTGCAGTGCTCCTTGAACACATTCCTAGTCAATACTTAATTACGAGTATCACATGTCTGTGCCACAGTATCGTGTGGGGCTCTCTTCTCTCTTGAGGCAGAAGTCAAGTGGAAATGCCACTAATAAACACATCTCCCTATACACCTATTGCAAGAGTAAATCCCATTAAACTGCACTGCCCTGACCATGCTTCTTTCTCCATGTCGAACCTGAATTGCAGTCATGCATAAGCTCACAGCTTCTCTGTGTGGTTACACCATTTCAGACCTGCCTCATCTCTATGCCTGGTGACACACGCGTGCTTGTGAACCCAGAGTCCCCAGCACATCACAAACCCCTGCTGTAGGGAGACGGGCATGTCACGTCTGTGGTCTATAAGAGGATTTGAGAGCTTTTATTTATTAATTTATTCCCTTTCCTACTTTTTTTGACAAATGCGTTTCTAGGCTCACTACCATCTCCTAGTGGCCATAGTGTGGCATTGCAATAACTTAATTACTGTCTCAGGGGCACTGGTTGAGGAATAGAGATGTCTTGTGTCACATAAAGGTTTTGTGATTCATGGGGTTGGAGCGACAAATGCACACAAGTCTAACGGGGATAAATGGCTATTTACTGGATTGCAATTTCCCAGAATAGAGGGGCTTTTTCTCACGCACATACTCAGACAGGCATAATGCTGTTCTGGAAGATTTCAGAGCTGCATATCTGGCTGAGCATAAGTTGACCTGACTTAATTAAATGAATGCAGTTGAAAAATGTCAGAATTACTGGCTTAGTACAGTCTGTTCCTCTCATTTCTGCAGTGGTCGAACTATATCCGTGCGACAGTGCGTAAGGAGAAAGGGCTGCCAATCCTCGTCGAGCTCTTGCGCTCGGACTCGGACAAGGTGGTGCGAGCTGTGGCCATCGCTCTGAGGAACCTGTCCATCGACCGCCGCAACAAAGACCTGATAGGCAAGAGCAGTATTTATGGATCATTAGTACCCATAATGTTAAACACATATTTCCATAATACTTATATAAAGGTGCACTCAGATTTTTTCCCTTATAAGTTTTGCACAAAAAATCTGGAGTCAGTAAGATTTTGTAATCTTTTATGAAAGAAAGGCTGCATTTTTTTGTATTATTAAACATACTGTAAAAACAGTGTTATTGTGACATATTTTAACAACTTAAAATAATTGTTTTCCATTTAAATACACTTTCAAATAGTTCATTGGACTTTATCAAATTTGGCAGATTTTTTTTAACTTCAGGTTTTTTTTATTCATTAGATTTTTACCCACAATATTAAATGTTAATGAACTTAAAGTTCACCCAAAAATGAAAATTCTGTCATTAATTACTTGTAAAACCTTTGTTCATCTTCAGATCATCTTTTGTTCTTTTTGAACACAAAAATTATTCTTGTAGATTCATAACATTACAGTTGAACCACTGATGTTACGTGGACTATTTTAACAATGTCCTTAATTTTTGATTCTGTGCCTTGAATGTGGTAGGACCCTTGCTGTCTATGCAGGATCAGAAAGCTCTCGGATTACATCAAAAATATCTTAATTTGTGTTCCGAAGATGAACTAATGTCTTATGGGTTTGGAACCGCATGAGCTTGAGTATTTTTGGGTGAACTATCCCTTTAAATATGTAAATTAATTATACACATAAATCTATGTTTGTGGTTTGGCACAATTGTATTCTGCTTCAGGGTGACTGCAGCTTGCTTTACGTTCTTTCAGAGCTGAATCTTTCATCCTTTTATATTATCATCCTCAGGGAGTTACGCAATGAGGGACTTGGTCAGCAACTTGCCCAGCGGACAGCAGAGGCCAGCCAAGAACCTGGATGAGGACACAGTGGTGGCCATCCTCAACACCATCCATGAAATCATCACTGACAGCTCTGAAAACGCCCGCTCTCTCATTACTGCTCAAGCAATCGACAAACTAGTTGCCATCAACAAGACCAGGTAAGAAGGGAACAGAGAACGGACCAAGATTATGCTAGTGGCACAATATATGGTCTTCTCTTTGATCAGAATTAAGCCATATTCTGATATAGTTTCTGATTTCTGCTCAAAAAAATAGTCCATGTGACATCAGTGGTTCAACCGTAATGTTATGAAGCTACGAGAATACTTTTTGAGTGCAAAGAAAACAAAAACAAGGACTTCATTTCAACAATTCAGCGGTCAGGAGAGTACCACAATGCTATTTTATGGACTATTTTAACCATGTCCTTGCTACCTTTCTGGTCCTTGAACATAGTAGTTGTGTTGCTGTCTATGGAGGATCAGAAAGTTATTGGATTTCATCAAAAGTATCTTGTTTTCCGAAGATGAGCAAAAGTCGTACAGGTTTGGAATGTCATGAGGGTGAATAATTAATGACAGAATTTTCATTTTGGATGAACTATCCCTTTAAACTCTATTTTCATCTATCTAGGTTATAATTGGTTTATAAATCAAGCCAACTATCTACAGTACTTTCACTTCAACCAGTTATGATTTCTTAAGGCTCGCTTAGTTCTTCTGTATGCAACAACGTTTTTTTGATCTGTGTAAACATCTTATGTTAGTTCGGGTCCTCCTCAACTCGCAGAGAAAAACAGCAACAAGAGTTGCTGCTCTTTGAAGTGTCTTATTTTTATCAGCACACATGTCATCTTTAATATATTCATGTGAAAAACTGAATATTAAATGGTGTAGTGCTGTAGATATCAAAAGCAGCAGAGACCTCCGGAGAGTGAGCCATATTTTAAACAAACCTCCTCCAACCTTTCCACATGTGACCTTGTTTAAATCTTCACATCATTTATATCGTTTCGGCTTGAGCATGATTTTACCCAAAACTAAATATTGATTGTGAGAGATTAACTTTTTAAAGAGTACATGCTAGACTGGAGAGTGGCTACACGGCCTCTCTCTATCCCTCTCTGAGTCTGGAGATGCGACTTTGAAGTCGTAGGATCCTGGTAATTAAGTGAGGATCACAGGAAAAGCTAATGAAGTGAAAAGAGAGAAATCTGTGGCCACAGGGGTTGGAGATTGGAGCCATAGTGACTCTGAGATGCTGGGAGGGGAATAGATGACTTTGAATTTGAGAGTTATTCCACTGAGCTCCAGTTTCCAACTCTCTTTCCCTCCATGTTTATGCATTGCAGCCAGTCAGCAAGGGAGACCAAAGCTGCTTCCCATGTACTACAGACGGTTTGGAGCTATAAGGAGCTGAGAAACACCCTGACCAAGGATGGCTGGAATAAAACACACTTCCAGGTAGAGCGAAGCATAAACACACACAAGCACTCTGATTTCTCAGTTATTCTTATACCAAATTCTAAAGTGGAGAAGGGTAAATCTCGTGAAGAAATGTCCGGGTCACACTTCACTTCAAAATGTAAAGAAATTAATATGAAAATATTTGCATAGTGAAAATGGAACATTAATAGAGTGTTATTTTCGTGAAAATCTAGCAGAATTATCTTATTTTAAAAAAAAGCTCTTCATTAATGTAATACATTCCTGTCTGGACACCAGAGGGCGTAGTTTGTGGGGGGATAAGGGGATATAACCCCCCCCAATAACCAAAACTAGCAAGTACAACACCCCCAATATTTATACCATGGTTTATGGAAACCTCAAATCAGGCTATTAATTAATTATTTGAATAGTTTATAAGTGCTAACTTTACTAACAAACCGAACGGAGCAGTTTATCAACACAATATGACGCAGTTCATGAGCGGCGCGCGAATCGCCGAATACTCTGCGCGTGTTCACCAGCACGCTCGAGAACTGTGATAGGATTTGCGCGAGCCATTCCTATCATGAAGCTGATGCTCAAATATGTGATCTATTTGAATTATTTAGAGAAACAGCCACTTTAAAATGCTATGGAGAAAGTCGAACAGTAGCTAAAAAAAGGCAAATAAACTAAAAAGACTGATGAAAAGAGGAGAAAACAGACTTGAACCAGCACTAACATATATTAAAATCGTTTTAAGCTACTCATGACCACCTTTACTAGAATTTATCACGTTTTATTGTAGGCTTATTTATTGTGTAAAACGTAGCCTAACTTGTAGAATTTATATTAGATAATCTGTTAAGGGAATAGATTTTTCCCTATAGATTTTTATTGCAACTGTGGCATGTTGTAGCTATTGGTTCTAAATAGGGCTGTCAACGTTAACGTGTTAACGAATGCGATTAATTTTACAATCCTTAATGTGTTAAAATAATTTATCGCAATTAACGCAAAATTACTGAAGCACAATTTCTATTCTAACCCTTTAACCCAATTTTGCTTCTCTGCATGCGATCAGATCATTTTAAGCCGCTAAACTCCAGGAAAGTTTTCAGTCCAATGATCCAGTAAGCGAATGCATTCAAACAATCCATCCAAAACAGTGCTAATATAAAGGAAACCAGGCTGATTACATCAGAGATTGCAGAGAGAACAGAGACTCGCATTGCGTTTTCAGTGAATTATTCATTCCAGTGTGTTTGGCTTTTAAACACGAGCTCTGTCATATTCTGTGATTGTCTCTGAAGAGCGCGAGCCCTCACATGTCACACGCGCTGTGTGAAGTACAGACTGAACGGAATGTCAACACATCCCACCGCTGTATGGCCAGATGAGACGCAAACTACATTTTCTTGACTGGATAACCAGTCTCGCTAGTAAAGTTTTGATGGATGAAGACTGCAATCAAGGTAAAGACGGTTGCGGTGGCGTACAGGAGTCGTACAGTATGCACACATGAGTCCGTTATATTAATGCGTGTATGAGTGCTCGACGCACTGATCGCACATTGTATTTATGCATAGGCACAGACATTTCCGTACATTGACGCTGTTTTCACACACATTCACGATAATGTTTTGATTTGTCATGTGTATGTTGCTGTGTTTTGTTATTCTGAATGGATCCGTGTACTGTAGTAGATATATGCAGTCAGCAGGCAGTTGGTTTAGGGGGGTTTTTTTGGCATCACCATGTGGTCCTGTTCAGTATCGCAACATGACTTCTCTAAAATGTAAAAAAACTCTTTGCTGTTGTACTGTACACATACTATACAATTCAGATTTTTTTTTTCTAACATTTGTTTCTTTTATATGTGCTTATATGGGCTCCTTATATCAATTGGTTCTTTGGTGTCATTTTGGAGTTTCCTTTTGGAGTTCTTTTGGAGTCCTTTTTTGGAAAGACATCTACATTTATCTTGAAAAAAGCTTGCAGAAAATACAGATTTTTGAGAATCACCCTTCAATCTTTTGGTTTTCTTTGCTGGATATATCAAATGATGACAAAATAAACATTTGAAACAAGATATATGGTCTATGCTTAATTTCATGAAGTGTGCGATTAATCGCGATTAATCACAGAAAAACGGTGTGATTAATTAGATTAAAAAGTTTAATCTATTGTCAACCCTAGTTCTAAATGTGCAGGCGGTTGTTTCTTCATAACAGATGCTATATGCTGATTAATTTTAAAAAAGTCATTTTTTGCCTGCGTGATTAATAGGCTTGTCTTATTATTACAAATGCTACAGTTAAGACCTATGCTACATGGCCTTCAGATATTCCAAAAGATGGCATAGATTAAATCATCTAGAGGCTGATAAACTGTTAAGGAGGAAGACATAAACAATATCAATATTAGAAAATGTTAAGTTAGATTGACTTCCCATAGCATGATGAATTAGAACATTCTGTCAAACTATAGCCTATAAGTGCCTAAATAATAGGCTAAAATACATTACATATATATATATCCTATGTAAACAAGTAATTGTTAACTATGATGTTACTTTATTGCACCAACTTTGCATAGATGATAGCACAAAAGATAATTTCATAAAAATAAATATATAAGCAAACAAACAAATAAATAAACCTTATGAGTGAGCATGACCTGGGACTCTACTAAAACAGTTCACACTTTAACCCCCCTGATGTTCAAACCAAAACTACGCCCTTGCTGGACACAATGATTTTGTTCACATTTTAAAATATAAAACAAATATGATATAAAGTTATATCACAGGTCATCAAAATAATTATTAATAATTATTAAAAATATATTCAAGGAAACCAATACTGCCATGATGTTTACTTCATATTTGCTATATTTTACAAATGTACATTAATTCTGTTATGAAAATGTTTCACATATATTTTTCACATAACAGTATTTTTTTGAATGAGATCAAATGTTTTTAAGTTCATTTAGTAAATTTTTTTCAGAATGCAAAAAAAATCATAATGGTTGAAACGATAGATCTAATTTCCTTGATGCACGATACAGTTTTCGTAAGAAAGTGAAATATGATTCAGACATTTCTTGACGGTTTTTGTGAGATTCACTCTGAAAGTTCTATTGTAACTGTTTTTTGTGAAGGTTTGTCATTCTGGCCTGTGTTTCTGAAACATTCTGTTCTTAATCCTTCTCAGCCGATAGCAACTGGAACTCCCAAAGGATCCAAGAGTTGCAAGCCTGGCTACGACGATACTACACTCCCCTTGATGGAGAAGAACCAAGGTTAGCGTAAGACCCCAAACAGAGACTTTACACACCCTGATGGCAGCAAATCTGGGTGCTCAGGGGAGTTCCGGAGGTTCAGGTGCACCTGAGCGAGCATATCTTGTGAACTCTACTACTTTCTGTGTTTTAACACGTGGCACAATGCTTGATCTCTCACCCCCGCTGCTCAGCTGGTGTGTGCAGCTGTCGCATCTCTTGGGCTTTAATCGGTCATTTGAGCAGTTCATATGATACAGAATGATTTATGAGGATCAGACAGCAGCTTAATGGGCCTCAGTGTAGGAGCTCATTATTCATTCACTCTCAAGTAAAATGATGGTAAATTACTGCGGTGCTGCAATAAAAAGCACCATCCGTCCACCCAGGGCACATCTCATTGAGAGAGGAGTTTGCATGACAGCTTTGGCTTTTTTTTAACGATTTTATTACTGCTGTTAGCATGGATGCTCATGACAGTGATACATTTGATCACTTCCATCAGTCCCATGCCATTCCCTGCTTGCCTTTTTGTGAAGAATAGAGCACAAGTGTGACCGCCCACCTTTTCAGAAACATTTTTCTCACTCATTTTCTCTATAGCTGCATTAAAAATCTATAAAAAGGTCTTGAACCAAATTAACTGCTATAAACTACTCATGCGTGAACTATTGTGAAGGATATTACTGAATCAGCACAACAATAAAATATAAAACATTTAACTTAAGATCATTATATTATGTTCTAAATGTATTCTTAAATGTATTTAAATATGCATTACCATTCAAAAATTAATGGACGGTAATGTTTTTTAATGTTTTTGAAAGTATCTTATGCTTATCAAGACTGCATTTATTTATTCTGAAATACAGTAAAAGTCTATTGCATCTAAATATAGTAAAAAACAGTAATATTATAAGAATATTATTACAAAGTAAAATAACTCTATTAATAAATAACTCAAATTTTAAAGGGGGAGTTCATTGCGAGTTCACTTTTTTAATGTTAATTAGTGTTATGTTGCTGTTTAAGCATAAACAATATCTGCAAAGTTACGAAGCTGAAAGTTCAATGCAAACGGAGATATCGTCTTTTAAAATTCTGGCAGTTTAATGCCTACAAAAACGGCTGGTAGGGACTACAACAAGTTACTTCCCGGGTTCGTGACATCACAAACCCAGATAAACCCCCGCCCTCGGGAAAAGGCAGCAAAGGGGGCGAGGCCATGCTGTGCTGCTTTAGAAAAGAGGAAGAGAAAACTAGAGGAGCACGTAAAAATCTATTCATATATGAATGGCAATTCTGTCTTCTAATGATTCTAATGGATTCACAAGTTTCAAAATCAATGTTCTAAAGCAGCGGTTCTTAATACTGTTCCTCGCGTCCCCTGCTCTGCATCTCTCTCTCTCTCATTCAGCTCAGCTCCAACAATGAACTGTTTATTTTCACATACTATAG